>NC_086446.1:696223204-696413204 GCF_028390025.1 Pseudophryne corroboree
TAGGACAAATGTGGCTCAATTCAGTCCCAGCTAAAAAAGGTTGCTTTAGATGTGGACGGGCAGGTTGTATGACCTGTAAGCATCTGGAGCACAGGAGTACCTATTTTCACTCGACTACCTATAACACTGATTTTGAGATCAAAAGTTATATTGATTGCAATACCACATATGTAGTTTACTTGATAACCTGCATATGTGGTGTGCAATATGTAGGAAGAACCATTCGAAAGCTCAATACAAGATTTTTAGAACACAGACGAAATATAGTGAAAGGAGTGAAAATGCATAGTTTATCTAGGCATGTTCAACAGAGACATATGGGCAAAATAGATGGTTTGAAGCTACAGGGCATTGAACATATACCTATTACAGTCAGAGGTGGAGATAGATTTAATCGCCTCTGCAAGAGAGAGGCTTTTTGGACATTTTCATTGGGTTCATTATTCCCTTTGGGGCTTAATGATAATATAGAAATGAATAATATATAAATTAGGTGGAAAGTAATTGGTTTATTTACATATGGATTCTCCCTCTTCTTATATCTCAAGTATTATAGGAGAAAATTTTTCTTCTCTCTCTTTTTTGGCATCTCTTTCTCTTTCTTTTCATACCCTCCAACTGGCCTTGGATATAGTTTCATTATATTGATGTAGTAAATCATTGGAGTAGAAACATCTTTATAGTGAAATAGGTGCTATGGGGTAGATAAAAAATCCTTTTTTTAGGACAGACAAAATAAGTGGAGAATTTAGTACAAAATATAGATTTTTGAAAAATGTGTGCTATGTTGGATGGAGCGGGATTTGAACCCGGGCCGGCTGGTTGTGGGTCGGGGGCTCTCTCCACCAGGCTAGGCCCCGGGTTGATAATGAAAGGTGAACTGTGGATTCACTTATCCTCTATATTTACCTAATAAGATCAAGTATGCAAATTCTCACGTGTTGTCATATTTTTTTTTTTTTAATTATCAATTGATGTTTTAAAGAAAGCTATATGTAATTGATTATATATAAAGTATATTAATTGTTAGATATGAATATAAGACAGAATGTTCTTTCTATTTGTTGAATATAATATATTTAACTAGTCATCAAGAAATGATTATGCATATATACCTGGAGTACACCTGTTCCTTATAATGAATGGAAACATGCGATTGGAGGAGACTCTGTTTAAATAAGGGTGCCCTATACAGGTGGCTATCTTCTGAGGAAACCGTTAGAATAACACAACGGAGAAACGCGTTAAGAGTGCCATACTCTTGTGCTTTTAAATCCACTTGGGACTCTGATCTGAACCACACTATCGCAGGAGCTGGTTACTTGTGAAGTTCGGCAGACATCTATCTGTATATCTGCATTCCGGAGGTGAGAAGCATTGCGGTCCCAGCTGGTTTGAAGTCCGGCGGCACGTCTATCTAAACCCTCCCCCTCCCGTTGGACGTATACCTGGGAGAAAACGGGGAGTGCGAACAGTACGTGACCGTGGCTGGGAGCTCTCATCGCGGTCTGTTTCATCTGACCTCCGCGGACGGAGCTACACAGGAGAACTAAGCTGTCAGCGGCGGTATGCTACGGCTCTGAGTAGCTCACAAAGCAACGGGGAAAGTCTGTGCCCGGTCCGCAGAGAGGTGAGAAACAGTGCTTGTGACAAACTATACAAAATAATTCTGCTGAATTCGATGCAACACCTGGCTAAGCGAATTTATGTACATCACAAATAATCAGCATATGAGAAATTTACAGATGAATGGCCATTCAGAGCAAATCTAATCAATACTGAAGCCTGTATCCATTTTAAATACCACAGTTCAATCCTATGAGTGCTTCTCTCAGGTGTGGGACATAATTACAAAATATCTATCTGAGTAAACACAGAAAGGGATTTTGGAACCTGCGTTTGATATTCTGTAGCAGCTGTCATCAAAATCACAATTTATGGACTAAGTGGAATCAATACAGACGGTTGATTAATGATACATATGTTAGTAGTACAAATTATATATATTAAGTGGTTTAATCAGCATTTTAGTAATATATGCATGTATTAATATTGCAAACAAGGAAAGAACCTTTTTTGTTTTTAAATTGTAATAAAACCTTATAAAACTTTATGCGCTCTCTCCCTTTATATATATTAGTTTTATTTTATCTTTGGTAATATTTCAGAGTACCAAGTGGGAGCAGCTTGTAGTTTTATATAATCTAATGTTTTTTGACTAGTTTATATATTTGAAAAGTACTTCGCGCCCGAATTAATATAGACACACAGGAGCGATAAAAATTCTTTCGCGTCTGTGTGTCTATATATAATTTTAGTATCTCAGACAGAGGGTGGGATGTACTAAAGGAAAAATGCGGTAAAACCCCCAAAAATGGGGGTTTTACCGCATTTTCAAATGTACTAAGACACTATCGCCAGGTTTTCGCCGTCCAGGGTATCGCCATCTCTGGATGGCAATACCCTATAGAAGCCTATGGGCTTCTTATTGCCGACCGCCGCAACCTGCCGCAGACGCCGACCCCCCTCCCCCCGGCATACCTTCCTCCAGGCAGCCCTGGACCCGGAAGGTAATCTCCTCCACCCCCTAGCAACGCAGCCGGAGGTCCTTCTGGCTGCAGAGGGGGAGGAGGAGGCGCTGGGGGCAGCCTGCTGCTGCTTCCCACAGTTAGAGGAGTCTGGAGAGCCGAGGGAGATGACGGAGACCCCCCACAGACACCTCACAGGTATCGTGGGGGGGCCTCCATCACCGCATTGCGATATTGACCGCCAGGGCCGGCGCCACCATTAGGCAGCTTTAGGCAGCTGGGCGGCTGCCACTGGAGGGCGGCACGCTCCCAGTAAACGTACTTTTTTCCCCCAATCAACTGCCCCTGGAAGATGCGGCCACAGATTATGTGTCCGAGGCAATCCCCCCTCGACCCCCGCCCGCCCCCCACATCCCCCCCACCCCCCCGAGCCTATCACATCTTCCACACAGAGGCGGAACTACCGGCAGTGCGAGCAGTGTGTTGCACTGGGGCCCGCCTCTGTCCAGGGGCCCAAGCATGTAATGAGTCAAACTGACTCATTACATGCCGCTGTGCGCTGCAGGCAACCGCTGCCCGCAGCGCACAGCCGCCCGGAGAGGAGAGGAGCAGCGGCACGGACGGGGGAAGGAGGAGGAGGGAGGTAAAGGAGGGAGCCGCAGCAGCGCTTTGTTACTGGTGGAGGCGCTGCTGCTGCTGCCCCTTTGCTTCCCTATAGGCTGTCTTCCGAGAACAGCCTATAGGGAAGCAGAGGGGCAGCAGCAGCAGCGCCTCCACCAGTAACAAAGCGCTGCTGCGGCTCCCTTCTTCACCTCCGTCCTCCACCTCCTCTACTGCCCGGGAATCATCTGACGCTGCTGCACCGAGGAGCCTGAGCCGCGGAGAGAGGGTAAGTATAATTCTTCTTTCTTTCTTTTTCTCTTTTTCTTTCTTTCTTTCTCTTTCTTTTTTCTTGGGCCTGCCTGCCGCTATGTGTAAAAATGGGGGACTGCCTGCCGCTATGTGTAAAAAGGGGAATCAGCCTGCAGCAATGTGTAAAAAGGGGGGACTGCCTGACGTAATGTGTAAAAATAGGGGAATCAGCCTGCCGCAATGTGTAAAAAGGGGGGACTGCCTGACGTAATGTGTAAAAAGGGGGAATCAGCCTGCCACAATGTGTAAAAATGGGGGACTGCCTGCCGCTATGTGTAAAAAGGGGTAATCTGCCTGCCGCTATGTGTAAAAAGGGGTAATCTGCCTGCCGCAATGTGTAAAAATGGGGAATCTGCCTGCCGTAATGTGTAAAAATGGGGACGCTGTCTGCTGTAATGTGTAACAAGGGCACGCTGTCTGCCGTAATGTGTAAAAAGGGGACGCTGTCTGCCGTTATGTGTAAAAAGGGGATGCTGTCTGCCGTAATGTGTAACAAGGGCACGCTGTCTGCCGTTATGTGTAAAAAGTGTACGCTGTCTGCCGCTATGTGTAACAAGGGCACGCGGTCTGCCGTTATGTGTAAAAAGTGCACGCTGTCTGCAAATATGTGTAAAAAGGGCACGCTGTCTGCCGTTATGTGTAAAAAGTGCACGCTGTCTGCCGTTATGTGTAAAAAGGGCACGCTGTCTGCCGTTATGTGTAAAAAGTGCACGCTGTCTGCCGTTATGTGTAAAAAGTGCACGCTGTCTGCTGTAATGTGTAAAAAGAGGAATCTGTCCGCTGTAAGGTGTAAAAGGGTCTCTACCTGGTGTAGTGGTGCTACTGTGCGGCGTAATTTGAATAATGGAGACTACTGTGTACCGTTTTATGAATTGGTATTATTTTGTGGCCACACCCCTTCCCCACGAAGCCACGCCACTATATATTTTTGCGCGCGCCTACGGCGCGCACTGCCCCTGTTTTGCATGCAGGGGTGGGGCTCCGATGCCGTTTCTTGCACACAGTGCTAAAATGTCTAGTTACGGCACTGTTGCTAGGTATCCATTTCTCTGGCCCTGAGCAGGTCCCCCTCACCAGATCCTCTCCAGGGGTGAGGGGGTGGACTTGGATGGGATGTGTGTGTGGGGGGGGGGCAAAGCATTTTGTCGCACCTGGGCCCACCGCTCGCTAGTTCCGCCACTGCTTTCACACACAGCTGTATGTTCGGCTCCGCCATCGCCGCCTCCTCCGATCCCAGTCAAGCAGCAGAACAGCCGCTGCGGCTGTGTGTGGAAGTGACAGGCAGGCTCGGTGGATGTGGGGGAGGGGGGGGGTAGCGGGCGCACTGCAGTTTGTCCTGATGGAGCGGAGGAGACAGCGGAGCCCAGCCAAGCATGCTGCTGCGGCTGTGTGCTGTAGTGACTGTCTCAGGGGCTGCTTCTCAAGATGGAGACGCTGAGGAGCAAAGGCGGCGGCAGGAGCAGAGCCGTGCATGTTGCAGCTGTGCGGGTAAGTGATGGGCTCGGGAGATGCCAGGGAGCAGAGGTAGCTTGACACAGTGGTAGATCAGCAGCCCGAATCCTGGAGATCAGGTCACTGCACCCTGCTGGCCTCTCCCTGCTTTGCCATGTTAACCCGAAGACCCTGTGTCACAACAGCGGTGCACACAGCTGGTAAGGAGCAGAGAAACAAGTGGCCAGAGTGTGGACAGGAGCGCAGTAGCTGTGTACAGTATTTGTGTGTATATGTGCAATGCATGCTGTATGTATGTATATATATATATCTATATATATATAGATATATATATATATACATATATATATATAGGGGATGCTGTCTGCCTTAAAGTGTAAAAAGGGGGACGCTGTCTGCCGTAATGTGTAAAACGGGGACGCTGTCTGCCTTAATGTGTAAAAAGGGGGACACTGTCTGCCTTAGTGTGTAAAAAGGGGATGCTGTCTGCCGTAATGTGTAAAAAGGGGGACGATGTCTGCCGTAATGTGTAAAAAGGGGACGCTGTCTGCCTTAATGTGTAAAAAGGGGACGCTGTCTGCAGCAATGTGTAAAAAGGGGGACGCTGTCTGCTGTAATGTGTAAAAAGGAGGCGCTGTCTGCCATAATGTGTAAAAGGGGGACGCTGTCTGCCGTAATGTGTAAAAAGGGGACGCTGTCTGCCTTAATGTGTAAAAAGGTGACGCTGTCTGCCTTAATGTGTAAAAAGGGGACGCTGTCTGCCGTAAGGTGTAAAAGGGGGGCGCTGTCTGCTGTAATGTGTAAAAAGGGGACGCTGTCTGCCTTAATGTGTAAAAAGGTGACGCTGTCTGCCGTAAGGTGTAAAAGGGGCTCTACCTGGTGTAGTGGTGCTACTGTGCGGCGTAATTTGAATAATGAGACTAATGTGCACCGTTATATGAATTGGTATTATTTTGTGGCCACACCCCTTCCCCACAAAGCCACGCCCTATATTTTTTGCTGCCCCTGTTTTACATGCAGGGGTGGGGCTCCGATGCCGTTTCTTGCACACAGCGCTAAAATGTCTAGTTACGGCACTGCTGCTAGGTATCCATTTCCCTGGCCCTGAGCAGGTCCCCCTCACCAGATCCTCTACAGGGGTGAGGGGGTGGACTTGGATGGGATGAGGGGGCAAAGCATTTTGTCGCACCTGGGCCCACCGCTCGTTAGTTCCACCACTGAATACTTTATATATCTAGTTTTTCTTTTTCTGCTATTTGCTGCTTCAGGAAGATCTGAATCAGACTGTTTACACACAGCTTCTAGAACATGATCACACCTCACACTTCACGTCTTTATTAGAACTAATTTTGACTGATAGAGGGGGGGGGGCTGTAGGCTGCACTTTGCCTAGGGTGCCAAAAAACCTTGCACCAGCCCTGTTGACCGCATATGTTAGTACATATGAAAATCAACATCACTGCGATAAGCGGCGAGGGGCGGCGATGTATCTTAATGCATCCCTCCCAGAGTGAGAAAGAATGTATAACGAGTGGCTAGGATACAGGGAATACCCCCGACAGCCGGTGAAATAACGCCAGGTGGAATACCGACCTCCACAGGGTATTCCCACTCGGTTGGTAGTACCACAGCACCAACCGAGTGGGAATACGTGAGCCACTGGGTCAGAAGCTGGCATGAGCAGCAAGCCTGCGCGTGGACATGCTGTCTCGCTTCCGGGATTCTGACAGAGGGGATCCCACTGTCAGTATACTGACAGTCGGCATCCCATCTGCCGGTAAAACATACTGATTCCTTGTAGAGATGAGCGGATTCTGTTTTACTTGGATTTACTCGGTTCTCAAAACGGCATCTTATTGGCTATTCAAAACACGTGACATTTGTGAGCCAATAAAATGCCGTTTTGAGAACCGAGTAAATCCGAGTAAAACCGAATCCGCTCATCTCTAATTCCTTGTATGCACCACCTTGTGGGGATTCCTGCCACCAGCGTGCAGGATGGCTATACCTCCCAATCCTCTCAATGCTATATATCCCAATCCCCCCACCTCTTCACAAATCAGGAAGAATGTCCTGATAGCGGGCTTGCAGCACAGGCTTCCAATAATGGGACTGTCCCATCAAAAGCAGGATGATTGGGAGGTACAGTGAGGCCAGATATCCCATGCCTGTTATATCCACAAATGCTCAAATACAAGTTTTGTACAATCCCCAGTTCCCAGTGGCTGTATTTTATCCTTGGCTACCACTTGTATATTTTAAGTAATCACTTTTTTTCTGGTTATATTTTGACAGAATATGACAGATGAGTTCAATAAATTCAACGTACTCTATCAGCCGTAAGTATATTGCACAGTTTCTAAGTATGTTTTATCTGTTTAGTGAAATGAACAAAAAGTGCAATATAAATGTTTATATGCGGATGTATGATGTCAACAACTCTCATAAACTGAATGGGACTTTCTTAAATAGAACCTGCCACCATGGGAATTGTCATTTTATTAATGTATTATACATTGTAGTACCTTCTGCACTGTTCATATTATATACTGCACATATCTGTATATACATATCTATATAAATAAATAGCTGCAGCAGACAGGCGGCACTCACGGCATGAAAGAACAACAGACAACGGTCTGGGAATATCAACGTTTCAATGTCTTATTCACATTTTCGTCAGGATAAACAAACAAAATAGTGCTACTCACCTAAATACCTCCGTCTGATGGTCCATGGCACCAGCGGCCCGCCGCGTCCCGCCGGATGAACAAATGACGTCATGCCGAGGCGCCGGCTTCGGCGTCATAGAGCACCCGGACCGGAACACCACTAAAAAGTGACAAAAGAACAAATTGTTTATCTAATATGAGATCGGACAATATAAAGAATAATATCCTTGGATTAAATATTTAAAGGCAAGAGACAAAGTGCTCAGTAACATAATTGCTGGGGATACAGCATGTCCGATATAAGTGCTGCCTAAACAACATGCCATTAAAGCCCAAAATATACATCATATAATAATGATAGATATCACACGCTAAGCCTACGCCTACTGGGAGTGTATCTTAGCATCTTAAAATTGCGACCGATGTATTCGCAATATTGCGATCACAAACTACTTAGCAGTTTTAGAGTAGCTCCACACTTACTCTGCCAGTGCGATCAGTTCAGTGCTTGTCGTTCCTGGTTTGACGTCACAAACACACCCAGCGTTCGCCCAACCACTCCCCCGTTTCTCCGGCCACTCCTGCGTTTTTTCCGGAAACGGTAGCGTTTTCAGCCACACGCCCATAAAACGCCGTGTTTCCGCCCAGTAACACCCATTTCCTGTCAATCACATTACGATCGCCGGAGCGAGGAAAAAGCCGTGAGTAAAAATACTATCTTCATAGCAAAGATACTTGGCGCAGTCGCAGTGCGAATATTGCGCATGCGCACTATGCGGAATTTCACTGCGATGCGATGAAAAATACCGAGCGAACGACTCGGAATGAGGGCCCATATTAAGCATTACAAAATCCATTGAGTGTGATAAGTTTGCACATACAGAAAAAATATAAAACACAGAAACGAGAACCGATATAATGTTGCAAAAGATGTTCAACAGTAACTGTGTGATGTGTCAGTTAAATGAAAGCAGACAAACCTGCATATTCATTTAACCCACGAGGAGATAAAGTGTCAAGCAAAAATATCCATCTAGCCTCTGCTTTCAACAGCATTTGACCACGATCTCCACCTCTTTTGAGTGGAGGAATGTGGTCAATGATACGATGTCGCAAAACTGCTATGGAATGTTTAGCGTTTAAAAAGTGTCTTGCTACAGGTTGGTCACTGCGGCCAGAAGTCAGAGCGGCTCTGATGGATGCTCGATGTCCAGCCATACGCTCTTTAAACATACAGTCTGTCTTGCCGACATAATGAAGCCCGCAAGGGCAGCTGAGAAGATAAACTACAAAACGTGTGGTACATGTCACACGGTGTCGAATCTTAAATTTTTTGCCGGTAAACGGGTGGCAGAAAGTGTCCCCTGTCAGCATATGGCTGCACGTAGTGCAGCCTAGGCACTTGAAGCACCCAGGGCAAGAATATTTAAGAAATGTGCTGATTTGTGTTCTTTTAGTGCTTTCAATATTAGTTTTCACAACAAAATCACGTATGTTTGTTTCCTCTACGGTAAGCCGGCATAATACGTGTGTTAGATAAAGTACTAAGTTTTTTGTCTGTTTGCACTATAGGCCAGAATTGTTTAGTGACTTTATTAACCATAGAGCTCTGTGTGTTAAACTGATTGGTCCAAATTAACCTGTCAATGTTGGTAGATTTATCGACAGGAGCTAGAGTGTCACTCCTTCTCATCATGAGTACTTTATTTTTAATGGTAATTAAATCTGAATAAGCATATCCTCTTTGTGAATAGGGAAGGCCCCTACGAAGGCAAATTGGATGGTGACTAGAAGCTTGTAAAAGATTATTTCTGTCGGTATCTTAAATGTAAATATCTGTCTCAATTTTTTGTTCTTTGATGGTAATTAACACATCTAAATAGTTGACACTTTGTTCATGTATGGTATACGTAAATTTAACAGGGGAATTGGATTCATTGTGTAATTCAAGTAAAGATTCCAAACTGCTACGGGGACCTGTCCAGAACAGAAGCAAATTGTCTATATATCTAAAGCCCAGTACCCACGGGCCGATATAGGAGAGATGTGTGCTGAGCGAAGCGCTCAGCACACATCTCTCCTGCCGCTCAGCACAGCGCGATCTGTGCTGAGCGTGCGGGGGGAGACGGGGGGGCCGCTCACTTCACCCAGCGGGTGAAGTGAGCGACCCGCTAGATTGGCCTGCATGCAGGCCAATCTAGCAGCGGCGATAGCGATGTGCGGGGCCGCGCATCGCTATCGCCGAGGGGGCTACACACGGAGCGATCATCCCGATATTCTAAGCAATCTAGTCAGATTGCTTAGAATATCGCGCCGTGAGTACCCCCCTTAAGATACAATAAGACAAAAGGTTTGGTTGCCTTGTTGGACAGAAACAATGCCTCCTCTATTTGCAACATGTAACTGTTAGCAAAAGAGGGCGACACGTTGCTGCCCATGGAACAACCTTGGAGCTGTAAAAAAAAATTGGTTATTAAACAAGAAATAATTCCTTTGTAAAGTGAGCTGTAACATTGTACGTTGGATTATTGCGAATCAGGATGTCAACCGCTTTCAGTCCTTCTGCATGAGGGATACAGGTGTACAAATTCTGGACATCAATAGTGGCCAGTAAACAATTGGTAGGAACAGTCCCAATAGCTGATAATTTATTGAGAAGAGATGTAGTATCTTTTAGGCAGTGATCAACTTCTTGAATGCATGGTTGTAAATGATAGTCCAAAAATATGGATACCTTTTGGAAAAGGGACCCCCTCGCAGAAATTATAGGGCATGCAGGAGGAAATTGACTATTTTTATGTACTTTTGGTACAGAATATAAAATCGGTACAACTGGAAATTTAGTACTTAATGCTTGACACTGAGTAGATGACAAAAGACCTTCCTGGGTGGCTTGTGATAGAATATTGTCCAACTCCTTTTTAAAATTGATGGTTGGATCAGACTGGAGTTTTCGGTATGTTAGGACATCAGACAATTGTCGATCCAGTTCAGAGATATTATTTTGTACCACAATCGCTCCCCCCTTATCCGCCGGGCGGATTACGATGTCATCATACTTGCTAAGGTTATTCAAAGCCTGCCGTTCATCCTTGGTGAGATTAGAATTGGGGGGTTTTTCCTTTTTGATGGCAGTTTGTACCTGATGGTTAACAGTTCTTGTAAATGTTTTAATGGACTGATTTTGAGAAACCGGATCAAATTTGGATCGAACTCTTAGTGCTGATGGTAATGCACTACTACTAGATGAAGCCGATGGATTTTGTGTAAAATATTATTTCAAACGGAGTTGTCGTTCTAATTTGTACTGTTCTACCTTCCAAATGAATGGATCAAATTTTGTAGTGGGGACAAAATTAAGTCCCTTAGATAGAACCTGTAATTCAATGGGAGCAAGATGGCGATCTGAAAGATTGAAAATCATCTCCGTTTGGAGTAAGTTGTTTTTCTTCCTCGCCGTCCTCTTGCATTGCCCGCCCTGCCTCGTGATCTGCCGTTTGGATCGGCAATTTGTGCCCGTGTGCGCACTGCGCACTCCTAAAGGGGGAAGGCCAGTGTTAGAATATTGTGTTTCTGCTTCACTAGCAGAGGCTGTGCCCTCAGTTGAAGTGTCGGTATCCAGCTGATGTACATTGAATCGATTGTAAAGACGTCTTCTGGGTGGTCGCTTGGCTGTAGGTGTACCTGAGACCCAAGGATACACTTGTCGTTTCGCATAATCGCTGTTAACGATGTCCAATTTATTCCTCTTATAGGAAATAAGGTCTTTCTGATATTTGTCAAGCTGGTTAGACAATTTTTCATACCAGTTTGTGGAGGTATCGGACTGTAGAGTCACTTTATGAGAATTCTCAAAAGTCTCAATTTGACTTTGCGTGATCTCTAGTTCACGGGTAACCTCTTCTATAACCAGTAAAATAAGATCGTATGAGCATTTGTTTAAAATGGACACCCACTTTTTGCAAAAGGCTACATTAAACCTCCCAATGGTGGGTATATTTTTTATGTGAAACCCACGGGGTATAAATATACGAGAAAAGATGGAGGGTGCACAAGTGAGTATATCTACAGTATCAAGACTTTATTTTTAAAATACTGCTCACATACATCATATATTGTAACGGGTGTAGTATTGTATGCCGGCGGTCGGGCTCCCGGCGACCAGCATACCGGCGCCGGGAGCCCGACCGCTGGCATACCGACAGTGTGGCGAGCGCAAATGAACCCCTTGCGGGCTCGCTGCACTCGCCACGCCGTGGGCACGGTGGCGCGCTACGCGCACCACGCTTTTTTATTCTCCCTCCAGGGGGGTCGTGGACCCCCACGTGGGAGAATAAGTGTCGATATGCCGGCTGTCGGGATCCCGGTGCCGGTATACTGTGCGCCGGGATCCCGACAGCCGGCATACTGAAGACCACCCATTGTGGGTGTAGTATTGTATGCCGGTGGTCGGGCTCCCGGTGACCAGCATACCGGCGCCGGAAGCCCGACCGTCGGCATACCGACAGTGTGGCGAACGCAAATGAGCCCCTTGCGGGCGCCGGGATCCCGACAGCCGGCATACTGAAGACCACTCATTGTAACAGTAAGTGTAGTACAAAACCACAGCACAGAATGCAGCCAGATACCTGGGGATCATTCTAGCATCTCCCAGGATCAGCAATCTCACACAGCGCTCAGATACCGCCTGATCGCTTCCCAGTTGCTGGCAGCGGTATGTGATGTCACCACGTCAGTCAGCCTACAAGCTACTTTCAATGCGTTTCATCATTCGAAGACTCACTGACGCAGTTCTCGAATTATGAAATGCATTTCCTTGATTAAAAAAAAAAACCCTGTGCAGTGTTGAATTGTTGGAGTGTATAATGCTTTTTTGCTGTTTTATTAATACACTTATTTGTGGAGTGCCGCCTGTATCTTCATACCCTGCATACCCTAACGTGGGATCACTCTGTATATATGTAAATGGCAGGATTGAAGGAGGGCACCCTGGAATGTTACTATTATGTTTTCTCCTGGGTGCCAAAAATAATTTGCAATATAAATATACTGTTCGTGAAAATTTTCACGGTTGTAAATATAAATGACTGTTACAAATTTTGTAAATCTATAGAGATGTAAATTTGAGACGTCTTAATGTAAGTAAATATTAATCCATAGTTCTTGCTGTTACCCGAGGAGCACCCATAGCAGATATGGTAAAAAGTGACAAGACCATTTTTGTAGTTTATAACATTTTATACACAGGAGGTGCAATCCAAATTTTGATCCGATTGTCTGTTTCGGCGTTATCGTTCACGCAATGCAAGCCATGCATTTATGTATACCCCCTTTTCATCCCCTTAGGGGAGGTTTATTAAAATTCTCATTACGTAGTTTTCCTATTTCCCACCTGCAGAATACCTATGTTGATTTCAGCTTCCTAACATATTGGGAAGTAAGAGAATTAATGATGAGTAAGTCAGTGAGTGAGTGAGTGAGTGAGTGAGTGAGTGAGTGCGTGAGTGCATGAGTGAGTGAGTGAGTGAGTGAGGGCTTTTGTATTTTTAATAGTTTATTAAATTTTACACACAGGAGGTGCAATCCAAGTTTAGATCAGATTGTCCGTTTGGACGTTATCGTTCATACAACCAAGCCACACATCGGTAATGATGTCATTATGTCAATCCTCTTTTCATCCCCTTAGAGGAGGTTTATTAAAATTCTAATTACATAGTTTTCCTATTCCCCACCTGCAGAATACCTATGTTACATTTCATCTTTCTAACATATCAGGAAGTAAGAGAATTAGTGATGTGTGAGTGAGTGAGGGCTTTCCATTTATATACTGTATATAGATATAGCATACATACAGAATCTAGCAGATTAAGAAAAAGGCCAGCACTCACGTCAGCAGATAAGATATGCAGAGATTTATTTTATCATCTTGTAGAATAATAGATACATTCTGATACATTCAGATACATTACACTACACTATATCCAAGGCTCATTTGTTCTTCACATGAAAGCTGCTCCATCTTACCAGCAACATTTCCATAAACCAAGTTATAGAATGAAAGAAATTATCATTAGAAAAAGAAAACCTTATTAGGTGACATAGTGCTAGCTCAGGTTTAAAATATACCCTGTACGTGCCCTGTAGGGCCATGTGGTCAGTTACTGGTATCTACTTGTAAGGTCTTGAGGTGTCCCAAGCCTCTAATATATGATACAGTGCTTAAAGTGGTACTAGAGAGGTTGTGGAGCTCATCCCCCCTCCCCCCGTCACCCATGTAATAAAGGCAATTCATGTAATAAAGGGGCGTGGTCTCAAAAAATATGGGGCATGGTCAAACAATAGTATCCCCAAATAAAATTATGCCACAGAGTAGCGCAATCTTATTCACATTACACGACATATTAGTGTCCCTTATTCATGTTATGACACACATTAGTGCCCCTTATACACAAAGCCCACAGTAGTAGCACCCCTTATACACATAATGCCACAGCAGTAGCACCCCTTATACAATGCCCACAGTAGTAGTGCCCCTTTTGCAATGTCCACTGTACTGATAGTGTCCACAGTGGTAGTGCCCCTTATATAAAGCCCATAGTAGTGGTGCCGCTTATGCAATGCCCACAGTAGTAATGCCCCTTATGTCCCCAGGAGTGATGTCCCTTATGAAGTGCCCCCTTTACAATGTCCTCATTAGTAGTGGCCCCAGTAGTAATGCCTTTAATGGTAATGCCCCTGTGTAGTATTGCCTCCAGTAGTAATGTCGCCTGTAGTAATGCCCCCAGTCGTTTAGCCCCCTGTAGTTTATCCAGTACATGCATTGTAGTTTAGCCCCAGTAGTTATGCCCCTGTAGTTATGCCCCCAGTGGTAATGACCCTGCAGTTATGACCCCAGTAGTTTACCCCTCCTTTAGTTTAGCCTCCCAGTAGTAATGCCCCCAGTATTGTAGCCCCTGTAGTTATGCCTCCAGTAGTTTAGCCCCTGTAGTTATGCCCCAGTAGTTTAGCCTCCCTGTAGTTTAGCCCTCATGTAGGTTGCCCCATGTAGTTTAGCCCCCTGTAGTTTATCCCCCAGTGGTAATGCCCCCTGTAGATTAGCCCCTGTAGTTATAGTGCCTGCAGTTATGCCCCCAGTAGTTTAGCCCCCAGTAATAATGCCTCTGTAGTTTAGCCCCATGTAGTTTACCCCCAGTAGTTAGCCCCCATGTAGTTTGTGCCCAGTAGTTAGCCCCATGTAGTTTAGCCCCCCAGTAGTTTAGCCCCCAGTAGTTTAGCCCCTGTAGTTATGTCCCCCTGTAGTTTAGCCCCCCTGCAGTTTGCCCCCAGTAGTTAGCCCCCATGTAATTTGCCCCCTTATAGTTTGCCCCCAGTAGAAGCGCCGCTAATACACTTACACATATGAAAAAAATAAATAAAGCACAATACTCACCAAGCTCTGCTCCCGCGTCTGACTGCTGTGGTCCTTCCGGCGTCCGCTCCTCGGTACTATGGGAGAGACGTCATGACGTCTCTCCCATATCACACACTGACAGAGCTGGAAGCCGGAGCTCAGTAGTGAGCTCCTGCTGCCTGCTTCCGCTGTGGAGAGGTTGCCGGGCACCCGCTGGTAACACAATCTGTATATGAACAAGGAAAACCACCAGGGTTGTGTAATAGTCAGGGTTGGACTGGCCCACAGGGGTACAGGGGAAACCCCCGGCGGGCCCCACTGCCCCCTCCTCCAAGGATAAGGTTCCAGACTGTGCACTTGAATTATACATATGTCACCTTGTACGGCATAACTGCATAGGACTATGGTGTATTATCTACAGCTATTACTCTGGTACTTTAATGCATGTATTAGCAGTATTTACTATATATATATATATATATATATATTAGTGATGAGCGGGTTCGGTTCCTCGGAAACCGAACCCCCGCCGAACTTCACCCATTTTACACGGGTCCGAGGCATACTCGGATTCTCCCGTATGGCTCGGTTAACCCGAGCGTGCCCGAACGTCATCATCCCGCTGTCGGATTCTCGCGAGATTCGGATTCTATATAAGCAGCCGCGCGTCGCCGCCATTTTCACTCGTGCATTGGAAATGTTAGGGAGAGGACGTGGCTGGCGTCCTCTCCGTTTATTAATGTTGATGCAAATATTTGTGCTTATTGCTTAATTGTGGGGACTGGGGAGCAGCTGTATTATATAGGAGGAGTACAGTGCAGAGTTTTGCTGACAGTGACCACCAGTATACGTTGTCTGCCTGAAAAACACTCCATATCTGTGCTCAGTGTGCTGCATATATCTGTGCTCACACTGCTTAATTGTGGGGACTGGGGAGCAGCTGTATTATATAGGAGGAGTACAGTGCAGAGTTTTGCTGACAGTGACCACCAGTATACGTTGTCTGCCTGAAAAACACTCCATATCTGTGCTCAGTGTGCTGCATATATCTGTGCTCACACTGCTTAATTGTGGGGACTGGGGACCAGCAGTATTATATAGGAGGAGTACAGTGCAGAGTTTTGCTGACAGTGACCACCAGTATACGTTGTCTGCCTGAAAAACACTCCATATCTGTGCTCAGTGTGCTGCATATATCTGTGCTCACACTGCTTAATTGTGGGGACTGGGGACCAGCAGTATTATATAGGAGGAGTACAGTGCAGAGTTTTGCTGACAGTGACCACCAGTATACGTTGTCTGCCTGAAAAACACTCCATATCTGTGCTCAGTGTGCTGCATATATCTGTGCTCACACTGCTTTATTGTGGGGACTGGGGACCAGCAGTATTATATGGGAGGAGTACAGTGCAGAGTTTTGCTGACAGTGACCACCAGTATATATAGCAGTACGGTACGGAAGGCCACTGCTCTACCTACCTCTGTGTCGTCAAGTATACTATCCATCTAGATTCTATACCTGTGGTGCATTTTAGTTTTGCAGTTTGCTGACAGTGACCACCAGTATATATAGCAGTACGGTACGGAAGGCCACTGCTCTACCTACCTCTGTGTCGTCAAGTATACTATCCATCTAGATTCTATACCTGTGGTGCATTTTAGTTTTGCAGTTTGCTGACAGTGACCACCAGTATATATAGCAGTACGGTACGGAAGGCCACTGCTCTACCTACCTCTGTGTCGTCAAGTATACTATCCATCTAGATTCTATACCTGTGGTGCATTTTAGTTTTGCAGTTTGCCCATCTAGGAGTGGCACTGCAGTGTCAGACAGGATGGCACTTCAAAAAAATAGTCCCCAAACAGCACATTATGCAAAGAAAAAAAGAGGCGCAATGAGGTAGCTGTGTGACTAAGCTAAGCGACCCGAGTGGCCGACACAAACACCTGGCCCATCTAGGAGTGGCACTGCAGTGTCAGACAGGATGACACTTCAAAAATATAGTCCCCAAACAGCACATGATGCAAAGAAAAAAAGAGGCGCAATGAGGTAGCTGTGTGACTAAGCTAAGCGACACAAGTGGCCGACGCAAACACCTGGCCCATCTAGGAGTGGCACTGCAGTTTTCTAGCGAGAGGCTGAGTGCTTCCATCCTCATGTGAATCTGAACCACTAGCCATGAACATAGGCCAGGGCCTCAGCCGTTCCTTGCCACTCCGTGTCGTAAATGGCATATTGGCAAGTTTACGCTTCTCATCAGAAGCTTTCATTTTTGATGTTTGGGTCATTTTACTGAACTTTTGTTTTTTGGATTTTACATGCTCTCTACTATGACATTGGGCATCGGCCTTGGCAGACGACGTTGATGGCATTTCATCGTCTCGGCCATGACTAGTGGCAGCAACTTCAGCATGAGGTGGAAGTGGATCTTGATCTTTCCCTATTTTAACCTCCACATTTTTGTTCTCCATTTTTTAATGTATTGGCTGACAGGAGAAAGCCTTAGTTGTAGGGGCTGAGAGGAACTTAAACCGGGGAGGTTTAATCAGACCCCTGGACATGTAAGTGTTAAAAGGAAACCCGAAGGTGTGACCATGACAACCAGGTAAAAGTCAAAATAAAAGTTTATTAACAGACTCCGTGTAAACAAACAGCATTCAAGGTAAATAATGGCAATGATAAATAATATGATTCCTGGAGCACTCTGACCATGAAATGGTTACACAGGACACTGGTAGGTAAGAACAGCTGTTACAGTCCTTAGATGGAATAACCTTACCAGGCCTGGCTGTAGTAGTGAAGATATCCAAGGAACATGCCAGTAGATGGAACAGATGAAGTTGGTAACTTGAATCAGCTGTTGTAATTGCTGGATGGAACTAGCCAGGTGGTAAGACACGGAGTGGATGCGGAATAGAATCAGCCAGATGATAAAGTCACTGAATGAATGCTGGGTGGAACCAGCCAGGTGATGAAACACGGAGTGAATATAGTAAGATGCTAGGGAGCGTGGAAACAGAGGAATTGAAGGATGATTACCGGTGGTAGTGGATACTGCTGGAAGTAGAGATGAGCGCCTGAAATTTTTCGGGTTTTGTGTTTTGGTTTTGGGTTCGGTTCCGCGGCCGTGTTTTGGGTTCGAATGCGTTTTGGCAAAACCTCACCGAATTTTTTTTGTCGGATTCGGGTGTGTTTTGGATTCGGGTGTTTTTTTCAAAAAACACTAAAAAACAGCTTAAATCATAGAATTTGGGGGTCATTTTGATCCCAAAGTATTATTAACCTCAAAAACCATAATTTACACTCATTTTCAGTCTATTCTGAATACCTCACACCTCACAATATTATTTTTAGTCCTAAAATTTGCACTGAGGTCGCTGTGTGAGTAAGATAAGCGACCCTAGTGGCCGACACAAACACCGGGCCCATCTAGGAGTGGCACTGCAGTGTCACGCAGGATGTCCCTTCCAAAAAACCCTCCCCAAACAGCACATGACGCAAAGAAAAAAAGAGGCGCAATGAGGTAGCTGTGTGAGTAAGATTAGCGACCCTAGTGGCCGACACAAACACTGGGCCCATCTAGGAGTGGCACTGCAGTGTCACGCAGGATGGCCCTTCCAAAAAACCCTCCCCAAACAGCACATGACGCAAAGAAAAAAAGAGGCGCAATGAGGTAGCTGTGTGAGTAAGATTAGCGACCCTAGTGGCCGACACAAACACCGGGCCCATCTAGGAGTGGCACTGCAGTGTCACGCAGGATGTCCCTTCCAAAAAACCCTCCCCAAACAGCACATGACGCAAAGAAAAAAAGAGGCGCAATGAGGTAGCTGTGTGAGTAAGATTAGCGACCCTAGTGGCCGACACAAACACCGGGCCCATCTAGGAGTGGCACTGCAGTGTCACGCAGGATGTCCCTTCCAAAAAACCCTCCCCAAACAGCACATGACGCAAAGAAAAAAAGAGGCGCAATGAGGTAGCTGACTGTGTGAGTAAGATTAGCGACCCTAGTGGCCGACACAAACACCGGGCCCATTTAGGAGTGGCACTGCAGTGTCACGCAGGATGTCCCTTCCAAAAAACCCTCCCCAATCAGCACATGATGCAAAGAAAAAGAAAAGAAAAAAGAGGTGCAAGATGGAATTGTCCTTGGGCCCTCCCACCCACCCTTATGTTGTATAAACAAAACAGGACATGCACACTTTAACCAACCCATCATTTCAGTGACAGGGTCTGCCACACGACTGTGACTGATATGACGGGTTGGTTTGGACCCCCCCAAAAAAGAAGCAATTAATCTCTCCTTGCACAAACTGGCTCTACAGAGGCAAGATGTCCACCTCATCATCACCCTCCGATATATCACCGTGTACATCCCCCTCCTCACAGATTATCAATTCGTCCCCACTGGAATCCACCATCTCAGCTCCCTGTGTACTTTGTGGAGGCAATTGCTGCTGGTCAATGTCTCCGCGGAGGAATTGATTATAATTCATTTTAATGAACATCATCTTCTCCACATTTTCTGGATGTAACCTCGTACGCCGATTGCTGACAAGGTGAGCGGCGGCACTAAACACTCTTTCGGAGTACACACTTGTGGGAGGGCAACTTAGGTAGAATAAAGCCAGTTTGTGCAAGGGCCTCCAAATTGCCTCTTTTTCCTGCCAGTATAAGTACGGACTGTGTGACGTGCCTACTTGGATGCGGTCACTCATATAATCCTCCACCATTCTATCAATGTTGAGAGAATCATATGCAGTGACAGTAGACGACATGTCCGTAATCGTTGTCAGGTCCTTCAGTCCGGACCAGATGTCAGCATCAGCAGTTGCTCCAGACTGCCCTGCATCACCGCCAGCGGGTGGGCTCGGAATTCTGAGCCTTTTCCTCGCACCCCCAGTTGCGGGAGAATGTGAAGGAGGAGATGTTGACAGGTCGCGTTCCGCTTGACTTGACAATTTTGTCACCAGCAGGTCTTTCAACCCCAGCAGACTTGTGTCTGCCGGAAAGAGAGATCCAAGGTAGGCTTTAAATCTAGGATCGAGCACGGTGGCCAAAATGTAGTGCTCTGATTTCAACAGATTGACCACCCGTGAATCCTTGTTAAGCGAATTAAGGGCTCCATCCACAAGTCCCACATGCCTAGCGGAATCGCTCCGTGTTAGCTCCTCCTTCAATGTCTCCAGCTTCTTCTGCAAAAGCCTGATGAGGGGAATGACCTGACTCAGGCTGGCAGTGTCTGAACTGACTTCACGTGTGGCAAGTTCAAAGGGCATCAGAACCTTGCACAACGTTGAAATCATTCTCCACTGCGCTTGAGACAGGTGCATTCCACCTACTATATCGTGCTCAATTGTATAGGCTTGAATGGCCTTTTGCTGCTCCTCCAACCTCTGAAGCATATAGAGGGTTGAATTCCACCTCGTTACCACTTCTTGCTTCAGATGATGGCAGGGCAGGTTCAGTAGTTTTTGGTGGTGCTCCAGTCTTCTGTACGTGGTGCCTGTACGCCGAAAGTGTCCCGCAATTCTTCTGGCCACCGACAGCATCTCTTGCACGCCCCTGTCGTTTTTTAAAAAATTCTGCACCACCAAATTCAAGGTATGTGCAAAACATGGGACGTGCTGGAATTTGCCCATATTTAATGCACACACAATATTGCTGGCGTTGTCCGATGCCACAAATCCACAGGAGAGTCCAATTGGGGTAAGCCATTCCGCGATGATCTTCCTCAGTTGCCGTAAGAGGTTTTCAGCTGTGTGCGTATTCTGGAAAGCGGTGATACAAAGCGTAGCCTGCCTAGGAAAGAGTTGGCGTTTGCGAGATGCTGCTACTGGTGCCGCCGCTGCTGTTCTTGCGGCGGGAGTCCATACATCTACCCAGTGGGCTGTCACAGTCATATAGTCCTGACCCTGCCCTGCTCCACTTGTCCACATGTCCGTGGTTAAGTGGACATTGGGTACAACTGCATTTTTTAGGACACTGGTGAGTCTTTTTCTGACGTCCGTGTACATTCTCGGTATCGCCTGCCTAGAGAAGTGGAACCTAGATGGTATTTGGTAACGGGGGCACACTGCCTCAATAAATTGTCTAGTTCCCTGTGAACTAACGGCGGATACCGGACGCACGTCTAACACCAACATAGTTGTCAAGGCCTCAGTTATCCGCTTTGCAGTAGGATGACTGCTGTGATATTTCATCTTCCTCGCAAAGGACTGTTGAACAGTCAATTGCTTACTGGAAGTAGTTCAAGTGGGCTTACGACTTCCCCTCTGGGATGACCATCGACTCCCAGCGGCAACAACAGCAGCGCCAGCAGCAGTAGGCGTTACACGCAAGGATGCATCGGAGGAATCCCAGGCAGGAGAGGACTCGTCAGAATTGCCAGTGACATGGCCTGCAGGACTATTGGCATTCCTGGGGAAGGAGGAAATTGACACTGAGGGAGTTGGTGGGGTGGTTTGCGTGAGCTTGGTTACAAGAGGAAGGGATTTACTGGTCAGTGGACTGCTTCCGCTGTCACCCAAAGTTTTTGAACTTGTCACTGACTTATTATGAATGCGCTGCAGGTGACGTATAAGGGAGGATGTTCCGAGGTGGTTAACGTCCTTACCCCTACTTATTACAGCTTGACAAAGGGAACACACGGCTTGACACCTGTTGTCCGCATTTCTGGTGAAATACCTCCACACCGAAGAGCTGATTTTTTTGGTATTTTCACCTGGCATGTCAACGGCCATATTCCTCCCACGGACAACAGGTGTCTCCCCGGGTGCCTGACTTAAACAAACCACCTCACCATCAGAATCCTCCTGGTCAATTTCCTCCCCAGCGCCAGCAACACCCATATCCTCCTCATCCTGGTGTACTTCAACACTGACATCTTCAATCTGACTATCAGGAACTGGACTGCGGGTGCTCCTTCCAGCACTTGCAGGGGGCGTGCAAATGGTGGAAGGCGCATGCTCTTCACGTCCAGTGTTGGGAAGGTCAGGCATCGCAACCGACACAATTGGACTCTCCTTGTGGATTTGGGATTTCGAAGAATGCACAGTTCTTTGCTGTGCTGCTTTTGCCAGCTTGAGTCTTTTCATTTTTCTAGCGAGAGGCTGAGTGCTTCCATCCTCATGTGAAGCTGAACCACTAGCCATGAACATAGGCCAGGGCCTCAGCCGTTCCTTGCCACTCCGTGTCGTAAATGGCATATTGGCAAGTTTACGCTTCTCCTCCGACAATTTTATTTTAGGTTTTGGAGTCCTTTTTTTTCTGATATTTGGTGTTTTGGATTTGACATGCTCTGTACTATGACATTGGGCATCGGCCTTGGCAGACGACGTTGCTGGCATTTCATCGTCTCGGCCATGACTAGTGGCAGCAGCTTCAGCACGAGGTGGAAGTGGATCTTGATCTTTCCCTAATTTTGGAACCTCAACATTTTTGTTCTCCATATTTTAATAGGCACAACTAAAAGGCACCTCAGGTAAACAATGGAGATGGATACTAGTATACAATTATGGACTGCCTGCCGAGTGCAGACACAGAGGTAGCCACAGCCGTGAACTACCGTACTGTACTGTGTCTGCTGCTAATATAGACTGGTTGATAAAGAGATAGTATACTCGTAACTAGTATGTATGTATAAAGAAAGAAAGAAAAACCACGGTTAGGTGGTATATACAATTATGGACGGGCTGCCGAGTGCCGACACAGAGGTAGCCACAGCCGTGAACTACCGCACTGTACTGTGTCTGCTGCTAATATATAGACTGGTTGATAAAGAGATAGTATACTCGTAACTAGTATGTATGTATAAAGAAAGAAAAAAAAACCACGGTTAGGTGGTATATACAATTATGGACGGGCTGCCGAGTGCCGACACAGAGGTAGCCACAGCCGTGAACTACCGCACTGTACTGTGTCTGCTGCTAATATATAGACTGGTTGATAAAGAGATAGTATACTCGTAACTAGTATGTATGTATAAAGAAAGAAAAAAAAACCACGGTTAGGTGGTATATACAATTATGGACGGGCTGCCGAGTGCCGACACAGAGGTAGCCACAGCCGTGAACTACCGCACTGTACTGTGTCTGCTGCTAATATAGACTGGTTGATAAAGAGATAGTATACTCGTAACTAGTATGTATGTATAAAGAAAGAAAAAAAAACCACGGTTAGGTGGTATATACAATTATGGACGGGCTGCCGAGTGCCGACACAGAGGTAGCCACAGCCGTGAACTACCGCACTGTACTGTGTCTGCTGCTAATATAGACTGGTTGATAAAGAGATAGTATACTCGTAACTAGTATGACTATAAAGAAAAAAAAAAACCACGGTTAGGTGGTATATACAATTATGGACGGGCTGCCGAGTGCCGACACAGAGGTAGCCACAGCCGTGAACTACCGCACTGTACTGTGTCTGCTGCTAATATATAGACTGGTTGATAAAGAGATAGTATACTCGTAACTAGTATGTATGTATAAAGAAAGAAAAAAAAACCACGGTTAGGTGGTATATACAATTATGGACGGGCTGCCGAGTGCCGACACAGAGGTAGCCACAGCCGTGAACTACCGCACTGTACTGTGTCTGCTGCTAATATAGACTGGTTGATAAAGAGATAGTATACTCGTAACTAGTATGTATGTATAAAGAAAGAAAAAAAAACCACGGTTAGGTGGTATATACAATTATGGACGGGCTGCCGAGTGCCGACACAGAGGTAGCCACAGCCGTGAACTACCGCACTGTACTGTGTCTGCTGCTAATATATAGACTGGTTGATAAAGAGATAGTATACTCGTAACTAGTATGTATGTATAAAGAAAGAAAAAAAAACCACGGTTAGGTGGTATATACAATTATGGACGGGCTGCCGAGTGCCGACACAGAGGTAGCCACAGCCGTGAACTACCGCACTGTACTGTGTCTGCTGCTAATATAGACTGGTTGATAAAGAGATAGTATACTCGTAACTAGTATGTATGTATAAAGAAAGAAAAAAAAACCACGGTTAGGTGGTATATACAATTATGGACGGGCTGCCGAGTGCCGACACAGAGGTAGCCACAGCCGTGAACTACCGCACTGTACTGTGTCTGCTGCTAATATAGACTGGTTGATAAAGAGATAGTATACTCGTAACTAGTATGACTATAAAGAAAGAAAAAAAAAACACGGTTAGGTGGTATATACAATTATGGACGGGCTGCCGAGTGCCGACACAGAGGTAGCCACAGCCGTGAACTACCGCACTGTACTGTGTCTGCTGCTAATATATAGACTGGTTGATAAAGAGATAGTATACTCGTAACTAGTATGTATGTATAAAGAAAGAAAAAAAAACCACGGTTAGGTGGTATATACAATTATGGACGGGCTGCCGAGTGCCGACACAGAGGTAGCCACAGCCGTGAACTACCGCACTGTACTGTGTCTGCTGCTAATATAGACTGGTTGATAAAGAGATAGTATACTCGTAACTAGTATGTATGTATAAAGAAAGAAAAAAAAACCACGGTTAGGTGGTATATACAATTATGGACGGGCTGCCGAGTGCCGACACAGAGGTAGCCACAGCCGTGAACTACCGCACTGTACTGTGTCTGCTGCTAATATATAGACTGGTTGATAAAGAGATAGTATACTCGTAACTAGTATGTATGTATAAAGAAAGAAAAAAAAACCACGGTTAGGTGGTATATACAATTATGGACGGGCTGCCGAGTGCCGACACAGAGGTAGCCACAGCCGTGAACTAACGCACTGTACTGTGTCTGCTGCTAATATATAGACTGGTTGATAAAGAGATAGTATACTCGTAACTAGTATGTATGTATAAAGAAAGAAAGAAAAACCACGGTTAGGTGGTATATACAATTATGGACGGGCTGCCGAGTGCCGACACAGAGGTAGCCACAGCCGTGAACTACCGCACTGTACTGTGTCTGCTGCTAATATAGACTGGTTGATAAAGAGATAGTATACTCGTAACTAGTATGTATGTATAAAGAAAGAAAAAAAAACCACGGTTAGGTGGTATATACAATTATGGACGGGCTGCCGAGTGCCGACACAGAGGTAGCCACAGCCGTGAACTACCGCACTGTACTGTGTCTGCTGCTAATATAGACTGGTTGATAAAGAGATAGTATACTCGTAACTAGTATGTATGTATAAAGAAAGAAAAAAAAACCACGGTTAGGTGGTATATACAATTATGGACGGGCTGCCGAGTGCCGACACAGAGGTAGCCACAGCCGTGAACTACCGCACTGTACTGTGTCTGCTGCTAATATAGACTGGTTGATAAAGAGATAGTATACTCGTAACTAGTATGACTATAAAGAAAGAAAAAAAAACCACGGTTAGGTGGTATATACAATTATGGACGGGCTGCCGAGTGCCGACACAGAGGTAGCCACAGCCGTGAACTACCGCACTGTACTGTGTCTGCTGCTAATATAGACTGGTTGATAAAGAGATAGTATACTACTAATATTATATATACTGGTGGTCAGGTCACTGGTCACTAGTCACACTGGCAGTGGCACTCCTGCAGCAAAAGTGTGCACTGTTTAATTTTAATATAATATTATGTACTCCTGGCTCCTGCTATAACCTATAACTGGCACTGCAGTGCTCCCCAGTCTCCCCCACAATTATAAGCTGTGTGAGCTGAGCACAGTCAGATATATATATACATTGATGCAGCACACTGGGCTGAGCAGTGCACACAGATATGGTATGTGACTGAGTCACTGTGTGTATCGTTTTTTTCAGGCAGAGAACGGATATATTAAATAAAACAAACAACTGCACTGTCTGGTGGTCACTGTGGTCGTCAGTCACTAAACTCTGCACTCTCTTCTACAGTATCACAGCCTCAGGTCAATCTCTCTCTCTCTCTCTCAACCCTAATCTAAATGGAGAGGACGCCAGCCACGTCCTCTCCCTATCAATCTCAATGCACGTGTGAAAATGGCGGCGACGCGCGGCTCCTTATATAGAATCCGAGTCTCGCGAGAATCCGACAGCGTCATGATGACGTTCGGGCGCGCTCGGGTTAACCGAGCAAGGCGGGAGGATCCGAGTCTGCTCGGACCCGTGAAAAAAACAGGAAGTTCGTGCGGGTTCGGATTCAGAGAAACCGAACCCGCTCATCTCTAGCTGGAAGCAGATGAAATAGCTGGAAGCTGGAAACTGGATCAGCCACGGAGGACTGCAGAGTCAGGCTGCACCGCAGGATGGTAGGCAGGTGCGGGTCTCTTAGTGGATGCTGGAGACAGGAGCTGGAACCTGGAAAAACAACCACAGGAGAGAGAGACTGGAACAAGGTATCACAAACAAAGCACTGACCATTTGCTGGCCCAGGCACAGGATACTTATACCTGCAGCAATGCAGGTATTGGCTGGGCAATTATGCAGATTTCCAGGCAGTGGATTGGAGGAACTGAAACATGTGATTGAATCCAACATGGCTGCGCCCATGTTAGAACTTGGAGGGAAAACTGGTTTAGGAAACCATGTAGAAACATAACTGCAATGGTGGCGCCGGCCGCAGAGGACAGGAGACGCCAGACTGAGAAATATATGCTGATACTCGTGGATGACAACGGAGGCCGCGGCAGGCATGGAACACCACACAGACAACCGGCACCTATAACACAGGAGCGGCGGCGGAGTCCGCGGAGGACGGGAGACGCCATGCAGGATTCAAACATGGCGCCGCTGTGACAGCATCTCAGCGTGACAGGAGGGATGTGCAGTATGTGGACACAGATGAGATCCGGCCTTGGAACGCTGAGCGAGCCTCAGGAGACATCTGAAAGGCAGGTAATGGCGTCCAGATACCCGGATCGTGACAGCACCCCCCCTTTAGGAGTGGCCCCAGGACGCTTCTTAGGCTTTAGAGGAAACTTCGAGTGGAAATTCTGGACCAAGGCAGGAGCATGGACATCAGACGCATTGGTCCAAGAGCGTTCTTCAGGACCATAGCCCTTCCAGTCAATAAGATACTGCAACTGACCGTAACGGAAACGTGAGTCCAGAATCTTGGCCACCTCATACTCGATTCCCCGTTGAGTCTGAACTTTAGGAGTTGGAGGAAGTGCAGAATGAAACCGATTCAGGATCAGCGGTTTCAACAGGGAAACATGGAATGTCCTGGGTATTTTCAAGGAGGAAGGTAACTGGAGTCTGTAAGCAACAGGATTGATGACTTGTTCAATTTTAAAAGGACCGATGTAACGAGGAGCAAATTTCATGCTGGGAACTCTCAACCTCAAATTCTTCGTGGACAACCATACTCGATCACCCACCTTGAGAGCAGGAACCGCTCTACGCTTCCTATCGGCAAACTTCTTGTACCTAAATGAGGCTTTAAGCAGGGCTGCGCGAACATTCTTCCAGTTGTTTGAAAACTGACGCAAGGTGACATCCACTGCTGGAACAGAAGTTGCTGGAAGCGGTTGGGATTCTGGAACCTTAGGGTGAAATCCATAGTTGATGAAGAATGGTGTTGAGGAGGATGAGGAATGGTATTGATTGTTGTGGCTAAATTCGGCCCAAGGAAGGAGTTGAACCCAGACATCTTGGGAGGAAGACACGTAAATGCGGAGGAAGGCCTCCAAGTCCTGATTCACCCTCTCGGTTTGACCATTGGTCTGAGGATGGTAAGCCGTAGAAAACTTTAACTTGACTTGGAGGGCTTGACACAAACTTCGCCAAAATTTGGCTACAAATTGTACTCCACGATCGGAGATGATCTCTTCAGGAAGACCGTGAAGTCGGAAGATTTCTTGGATAAACACTTGAGCCAACTTGGAAGCTGACGGAAGACCGGTGAGGGGTATGAAATGTGCCATCTTGGTGAACCGGTCAACTACCACCCAGATGGTATTAAACTTGTTGCATATAGGCAGATCTGTAACAAAGTCCATCGACAAATGGGTCCACGGTCGACTGGGAACAGATAATGGAACCAGTTGCCCCGCAGGAGACTGGCGGGGAACTTTGTGTTGGGCACACTTTGGGCAAGAGGCAATAAACTCCTTGACGTCCTTCTTCAGAGTTGGCCACCAGAAGGACCTAGAGATAAACTCGAGGGTTTTCTGAATGCCTGTATGTCCGGCAAAACGGGAAGCATGGGCCCAATGCATGAGCTTCTTCCTTAACACCGGCTTCACAAAACTTTTCCCTGGTGGGGGCGTAGAGTCCATCCCTACCGTGGAGAATGCCAACGGATTAATAATAGGATGCTTGTCTGAAGACTCTGACTCGTTTTCTTGCTCCCAAGAGCGGGAAAGGGCATCGGCCTTGCGATTCTGAGAGCCCGGACAGAACTGGAGTTTAAAGTCGAACCTGGAAAAGAAAAGTGCCCATCTGGCCTGACGAGGGTTAAGACATTGTGCACCTTTCAGGTATAAAAGATTATTGTGGTCGGTAAGTATCGTGATTGAATGAGAAGCTCCCTCCAACAGATATCTCCACTCCTCTAGAGCGAGCTTGATGGCTAGCAACTCCTTGTCGCCAATGGCATAGTTGCGCTCAGCTGGGGAGAACTTCCGGGAGAAGAAACTGCAAGGATGTAGATGGCCATCTTTAGCCCTCTGGGATAACACCGCTCCTACTCCAACGGAGGAGGCATCCACCTCTAAGATGAAAGGAGAGTCGGTGTCGGGCTGTTTCAGAACTGGTGCAGAGATGAAACGTTGTTTTAGAAGATGAAAAGCTTGCGTAGCTTCTTCAGACCACTTGGACGGGTTAGCACCCTTCTTGGTTAATGCAGTGATAGGCGCCACAATGGTGGAAAAGTCTCGTATGAACTTTCTGTAATAATTGGCGAACCCTAAGAACCTCTGGACCCCTTTGAGGGTTAAGGGTATCGGCCAATTCTGGATTGCTTGTAGTTTCTCAGGATCCATCTCTAGTCCGGAACCGGACACAATGTAACCTAGAAACGGAATGGATTTAACTTCAAAGACACATTTCTCCAATTTGCAATAGAGATGATTGACACGGAGACGGGACAGAACCTCCTTTACCCAGAAACGATGTTCCTCTAGATTATTGGCAAAGATGAGGATATCATCTAAATAAACCACGACATGGCGGTATAAGATGTCTCTGAAGATCTCATTCACGAAATGCTGGAAGACAGCTGGAGCATTGCTCTATCCGAAGGGCATGACGAGGTACTCATAATGTCCATCACGGGTGTTAAAGGCGGTCTTCCACTCGTCACCCTCACGGATCCAGATGAGATTGTAGGCACCCCTCAAATCCAACTTTGTAAAGATGGTTGCTCCGCTGACTCTATCGAAGAGCTCTGTAATCAAAGGTAAAGGATACCGGTTCTTGACGGTAATGTCGTTCAGACCTCTGTAATCTATGCACGGTCGCAGACCACCGTCTTTCTTCCTAACGAATAAGAAGCCTGCGCCAGCTGGAGAAGAAGAAGGTCGGATAAAACCTTTCGCCAGGTTCTCTTTGATGTACTCCTCCATGGAGTGCGTCTCAGGCAGAGACAACGGGTAAGTTCGGCCTCGAGGTGGAACCTTCCTTGGAATGAGATCAATTGGGCAGTCCCATTCTCTATGAGGAGGAAGGATATCAGCAGAAGCTTTACTGAACACGTCCGTGTAGTCTTGATATGGAGGAGGTGGAACATCAGACGACCTGGGGAAAGAAGAACAAACAGGAAGCACTTTGGACAAACAAGTCTTTGCACAGGAGGGACCCCATGCTAGTATTTGCGTAGTCGTCCAGTCAATCAACGGATTGTGGAGACGGAGCCATGGAAGGCCCAAAACCACTGGATGTGTGGCTCTTGGAATCACTAGGAAGGAAATAAATTCTGCATGAAGAACTCCCACTCTCAGACGAACTGGTAGAGTCCTTAGAGAAATAACTGCATCAAAAATCTTGCTGCCATCTACTGCAGTTAAGGAGATGGACGAAGGAAGTCTCTCGGTGGGTAGGGACCACCGTTTAACATAAGCTTCGGTTATGAAATTCCCAGCTGCTCCGGAATCAAGGAGGGCAATGACGTTCCTGTAATGTTGAGCAATTTGGAGCGAGACTGGGAGATTACAATCATGAGGAGATGGAGAGGAGATCATTACTCCTAGCCGGCCCTCTCCTTGGCGAGCTAGGATTTGGAGTTTCCCGGACGTTTGGGACAGGCATTGATAATGTGAGACGGAGCTGCACAATAGAGACAGAGAGACTCAGAGAGACGTCTTCGGCGCTCTGCGGGAGATAGACGGGAACGGCCAATTTGCATGGGCTCATCCTTGGATGGAGACGGTTGACGAAGAGGAGGAGCAGAAGATTTTGGAGCAGACGATCTTCCTCGCTCGGTTGCTCTCTCTCTGAAACGTAGATCAACCTTCGTGCAAAGAGAAATTAGCTCATCCAACTTAGAGGGCAAGTCTCTGGTAGCTAACTCATCCTTGATGCGTCCTGATAAGCCATGCCAGAATGCAGCATACAGGGCCTCGTCGTTCCATGCCAGTTCGGATGCCAGGATTTTGAACTGTATGAGATACTGTCCCACAGTACATGTTCCCTGGCGTAAACAGAGAATCTCAGATGAAGCAGAGGTTACCCTGCCTGGCTCGTCGAAGATGCGCCTGAATGTTGCCACAAAGTCTGTATAGGAGGACAGCAGGGGATCAGACTTCTCCCATAAAGGTGATGCCCAGTCAAGGGCTGAGCCGCTGAGAAGGGAAATGATATAGGCAATTTTAGTACGGTCACTGGGGAAATTGCCAGGCTGAAGCTCAAAGTGGATTTCGCATTGGTTAAGAAATCCCCTGCAGAACCTTGGAGATCCGTCAAATTTTGCTGGCGTTGGGAGATGAAGACGTGGAATGGAAATGGGTAAGGTGGGTGGGGTTACAGCTGGTGTCACTGTTGTGGACGCACCGGACGTGCCAGGTCCACGGAGGGTCGTTTGAATCCTGTCCAGCCGCGTAGAGAGATCCTGGAGACAGCGGATGATGTGGCCTTGTGCAGCCTCCTGATGTTCAAGTCGGGCTGCCAGTTCTTGCATCGGCCTGGCCGCTTGATCCTGGTCTCCGGCTGGATTCATATGGTCAGTGCTTACTGTCACAACTGAGGGTTTTGGCTGACAGGAGAAAGCCTCAGTTGTAGGGGCTGAGAGGAACTTAAACCGGGGAGGTTTAATCAGACCCCTGGACATGTAAGTGTTAAAAGGAAACCCGAAGGTGTGACCATGACAACCAGGTAAAAGTCAAAATAAAAGTTTATTAACAGACTCCGTGTAAACTAACAGCATTCAAGGTAAATAATGGCAATGATAAATAATATGATTCCTGGAGCACTCTGACCATGAAATGGTTACACAGGACACTGGTAGGTAAGAACAGCTGTTACAGTCCTTAGATGGAATAACCTTACCAGGCCTGGCTGTAGTAGTGAAGATATCCAAGGAACATGCCAGTAGATGGAACAGATGAAGTTGGTAACTTGAATCAGCTGTTGTAATTGCTGGATGGAACTAGCCAGGTGGTAAGACACGGAGTGGATGCGGAATAGAATCAGCCAGATGATAAAGTCACTGAATGAATGCTGGGTGGAACCAGCCAGGTGATGAAACACGGAGTGAATATAGTAAGATGCTAGGGAGCGTGGAAACAGAGGAATTGAAGGATGATTACCGGTGGTAGTGGATACTGCTGGAAGCAGATGAAATAGCTGGAAGTTGGAAACTGGATCAGCCACGGAGGACTGCAGAGTCAGGCTGCACCGCAGGATGGTAGGCAGGTGCGGGTCTCTTAGTGGATGCTGGAGACAGGAGCTGGAACCTGGAAAAACAACCACAGGAGAGAGAGACTGGAACAAGGTATCACAAACAAAGCACTGACCATTTGCTGGCCCAGGCACAGGATACTTATACCTGGGCAATTATGCAGATTTCCAGGCAGTGGATTGGAGGAACTGAAACATGTGATTGAATCCAACATGGCTGCGCCCATGTTAGAACTTGGAGGGAAAACTGGTTTAGGAAACCATGTAGAAACATAACTGCAATGGCGGCGCCGGCCGCAGAGGACAGGAGACGCCAGACTGAGAAATGTATGCTGATACTCGTGGATGACAACGGAGGCCGCGGCAGGCATGGAACACCACACAGATAACCTGCACCTATAACACAGGAGCGGCGGCGGAGGCCGCGGAGGACAGGAGACGCCATGCAGGATTCAAACATGGCGCCGCTGTGACAGCATCTCAGCGTGACAGGAGGGATGTGCAGTATGTGGACACAGATGAGATCCGGCCTTGGAACGCTGAGCGAGCCTCAGGAGACATCTGAAAGGCAGGTAATGGTGTCCAGATACCCGGATCGTGACATATATATATATATATATATATATATATATATACATACATATACACCGATAGAGAATGAGTGCCCTTATGTTATTAAAGTCCAAGTAGACTCACAATGTCATCAGCATTTACCGCTTAATAGCGGAATATATTATCATTATACTTTAAAAGGACAAACATCGAGTGTGTTCCACCTGTTTGACAAATTTATTAAAACGTCATATAAAAATAACAATATAGCCCTTTGTTCCACAGTGATTATTTTTCACAGCAATTCTGATTTTCCTCCTTCTATATACGCAAATTGGATGTAAAAAAAAACAGAAATAGACAATCCAATGCATTTCGTCTCTCGTTGAGACTTCATCAGGGGTACATCTATGAGTATAAAATACAATTTATTTAGAGTACAATCATGTATTTTATACAAGATTAATATAATTTCCAATAAATAAGACATAAGTCTTTTTTTATTGGAAATTATATGAATCTTGAATGAAATAATATCAGAATCAGAATAGCTGTGAAAAAGAATCACTGTGAAACAAAGGATTATATTGTTATTTTAAATGACTTTTTAATAAATTTGTCAATCAATTGGAACACACTTGATGTTTTTCCTTTTAAAGTATAATTATGTTATATTCCGCTATTAAGCGGTAAATGCTGATGACATTGTGAATCTATTTGGATTTTAATAACATGAGGGCGCTCATTCTCTATTGGTATATATAAGAGGGTATTGGTTGTTATTTTATATATATATATATATATATATATATATACACATCTATCTGTCAGAGGGCCGATACTATGCACTCTCTAGTGGTTAGCCAAGCCTCTGTGACGGCTGGCCACACCACCTATGGAGACTGGCCACACCCATAAGCATGTGTTTCTACCACTGCCCTTCATGCCCCAGTCTGACACTGGTAACAGTACTTAAGGGTCTATTTACAAAGTCTTGGGTGGAGATACAGTACTAGCCAATCAGTTCCTGTCATTTTTCAAACACAGCCTGTAAGATCGCATTAAGGATCTGATTGGCTGGTACTTTATCTCCGTCCACTTTATCTCCATCTAAGGCTTAGTAAATAGACCCCTTAGTTTTTTTGGCTAGGGTCATGTAAGTTCTGTGTGAATTGTTGGAAGGGTATGTGTATGTACATTATCGGGGTTGAGAGAGATAAAAGGGAAATAAAATATTTTAGGAAAAGAGAAAAATACTATAATAATAATAATAATTGGTCTATGCAGGCCTCTTGTAAATTGTAGAAATGGAAAATGTTCAATACAGTGACTACAACTATCCTGAAGTGTGTGTAGGGAATACATAAGTCTACAATGTGTAGTTGGATATTGTCTATACCATTGGTTCCCAAACTCGGTCCTCCAGGCACCCTAACAGTCCAGGTTTGAAGGAAATCCATTCACATACACAGGTGATTCAAATCTGTATTAGGTGTCTATTTACTAAGCCTTAGATGGATATAAAGTGGATGGAGATAAAGTACCAGCCAACCAGCTCCTAACTGTCATTTTTCAAACCCAGCCTGTAACATGGCAGTTAGGAGCTGATTGGCTGGTACTGTACTTTGGGCCTAATTCAGACCTGATCGCTAGGGTGCGTTTTTTGTATCCCTGTGATCAGGTAGTCGCTGCCTACAGGGGGAGGGGAAATGTTCTGTGCAGGGGTGCGATCGCATCTGCAGGAGAGCTACACAAACAGAAGTTTGTGCAGTCTCTGCACAGCCCAGGACTTACTCAGCCGCAGCGATGATCGAGACTGGAGCTGACGTCAGAAACCCTCCAAATGCCTGGATCCTCCTGCGTTTTTCCAGACACTCCTCTAAAATGGTCAGTTGCCACCCACAAACGGCATCTTCCTGTCAGTCAGCTTGCGATCGCCCGTGTGATCACTTTGTTCGCACCATCCCGTCACTGCCCGGTGCTCCCCGTCGCTGCGGACCGACGCGTTTGCGCATTGCGGTGCATACGCATGCACAGTTCAGACCTGATCGCCCGCTGTGCGAAAACGTACAGCAGTGATCGGGTCTGAATTAGACCCTTTATCTCCATTCACCTTATCTCCACCTAAGACTTAGATAGACCCCTTAGTCGGTGTATTTAAGTATCTGTGCACAGTCCTTAAAACAGGGAATTAGGGTGTCCTGAAGACTGAGGGGTCTAATTACTAAGCCTTGGAGAGAGATAAAGTGGAAAGAGATAAAGTACCAGCCAATCAGATCCTAACTGCCATGTTATAGGCTGTGTTTGAAAAATGACAGGCGCTGGTTGGCTTGTACTTTATTTCCATCCACTTTATCTCTCTCCAAGGCTTAGTAAATAAACCCTAGAGATCATAGAGTCATCATAGAGTCACCATAGAGTCATCCAGATGGAAAATAGGCAGTATATAGTCAACAAGCCGTTACCAAATGGTCAACAGTAAATAGGTCAACAGGGTCAAAAGGTAAACAGTTTAATGGTCAACATGGACTTAGGTTGACAGGGTCAAAATGTTAGCAGGGTCAAAATGTAAACATACAAATGATCGACACAAATAAAGGTCGACGCATGGTTTTCATGATTTTAGAGTTAGGGTTAGTGGTTAGGGTTAGTCACTTGAGGGAGAGTTAGGGTAAGGCTACCAGAAAGGACGGCTAGGCACTTGGTGGAAGGTTAGCCTGTGGCAGGGGATGGCTAATGTTAGGCACTAGGGGGAGGGTTATGAGTTAGGAGGAGGGCTAGGGTTAGGGTTAGGAAATAGGTTAAAAAAAACATTAAAAAAAACCATGTCTACCTTTTTTAGTGTTGACCATTTGCATGTCGACCTATTGACTATCTAGACACTGTTAATGTTTTAACCACTTGCCTGGCATGGTCGCATCAGATGCGTCCATGCCTGCAAGTGCTCTATCTGACCTGGTCGCACAGGATAAACTTCCCTCCACTGCTGCTGTCAGAGGGACCGGAAGGTCCCTCTGCCTCCCTGCGCTCTCTCCCTGTGTCTGCCGTGCTGCCGATGCGTCCATGCCTGCAAGTGCTCTATCTGACCTGGTCGCACAGGATAAACTTCCCTCCACTGCTGCTGTCAGAGGGACCGGAAGGTCCCTCTGCCTCCCTGCGCTCTCTCCCTGCACTCTCTCCCTGTGTCTGATCCCCCCCCCCCCTCCAGCAGTTGCAGACAATGGCAGCCGCTGGGGAGTGTAATGAACCCTCCCAAGCCACCCCCAGACCCCCCTGTATACCTGCACGCTGTCCCAGCTTTCAAAATGAAAGCCGCGATGTTCCCAATCGATGTTTGAAGAGAGAAAAATGTAAATGTAAAAAAAAATCCCTTTTTTTTTTTTTTTTTTACTAAAATCATTTGGGATAGGGTCAAATTCATATTCTTCACCTAATTCACTCATTAAAAAAAACGTCAATTTTGGAGCGGTTTTCGGCTAAATAAATCGTCAGTTAAGTGGTTAATCCACACCCGTTTGTTAAACCCTGGTTTGTACATTATTATAGTCTTGTGAAATGTAACTGGAGTAATGTGTTGCAAGGCGCCGTGTGGCTTATTCTACTCGCAAGTCATCACATTTTCCGGCTACAAGGGCCGACAGTCCCCACTCATCAATCGGCAACCAGGATGCTGGCTAGCTACTGCGTCCCTGGTTGCCTAGCAATATTGTGACATATTGTAGCTAGGTTCTGCGTTATGTGTACCACTGCAGCTGAATTCAGTTGTGTAATTAGGAGTTCCTTTCTCCCTGACTGCGCTGATTGGTGGATCGCCCTGTTACAAGGCAGCCAGGCTAGCTCCTCCGTGCTGGTTATAATTTATACTGTGCTGTAAGCTGCTGGTCCGTGTCTCAGGTTTCTGCACCTTGCGTCTGGCCTGTCTGCTGGATTTTCTGCTTGTCAGAAGTCTTGCCATTGCCTTGCCTAACCCTTGTCCTGTTCCAGTCATTGTTAACCTCTTATTTGTCACCTCAATGTTTACCTAGTGCTCAGCCTACAAGATATATACCAACTGCACGGTGCCCTTATTCCACCTCACAGTGCCTCCTCTGCCTTCACTGAGATCCTGACCCTAACCCCCTGTGTTCCAGTCTAGTCCATAACTCTGTGCAGCAGCAATAGTCACACAGCGCTAGTTATGGGCCTGATTTAAACGCTAGGAAACTGGTTTGAGAAACACTCTCATAATCACCTCAACAAGTAGTCACTTATATGTTCATTCTTTTTTACATGTAATTAACAACACTCAGAACACATAAACAACATTATAATGTTAAAAGCAGCACAGAGTATTACAGCACAGTTCATGTGTAGTCAAGTTTGAAGTGAGAGCCACCTAACACCCCATAACATTAATAACAGGATAAAGTAGTGATCTAAGACTTCTATCAAACTGATGCTGTAAGACTCTGGGGTCAAATGTAACTCTACATGAAACAAATTCATCTTCTGACTTGCTATTCCCTATTCTGCGATAATTTTATTAACTAAGACCATGAGTATTTTACAGGTAACTGAGGATAAGAATAATATTTAACTAAAGCAATAAGCGGACTGAGAAGCATTTCTAAAGAGTACTTTTACCCACTGTGTTGTTCATAAAATTTATATTTAAGAGATTTCTATTTCAGCCATCATTGCGCGGTAACCCATAGTGACTTTCCCCGCAGAATCAGATGAGTCATAGTTCGGCTTAAAGGTTTATTTTTTATTCTGCTTCTGAAACATAAAATTATCAAAGTAGCTTTACATCTGTGTAACATAATTTGTACATAAAAAAGAGTGAACAAAACAGCGGCTATACACAGACAGAACAAAACTAGCCATAATAGAATATACAATAAAAGCATTATATGTAATGACTCATACCTCTTATCCTTTGTCATAACCTAGGGTACCTCTTTACAAAATTTCAACATGGGTGATATTTAGAAGACCCCTTTTGTCTGAGCAACACATACATACACGTTAATTGAAAATTATTTATACTATAAGGGAGTGCGGCTTCAGTTGTATGTTATGATTTATCACTAGGTGTGAGCAGCCTTCTCGTCACATAACTGGGTGTAAGCACCACGCTTGTTATGTTACTGGGTGTAAGCGCCCTGTTGGTCACATCACAGGGTGTTGGTCACATAAATGGGTATAAGCACCCTGCTGGTCACATCACTGGATGCAAGCGCCAAACTGGTCAGATCATTGGATGTAAGCACCATGCAGGTCACATCACTTGGTGTAAGCACCCTGTGTATCACATCACTAGGTATATGAGCCCTGCTGGTCACATTACTGGGTGTACTCCCTATTGGTCACATAAATGGGTGTAAGCACCCTGCTGGTCACATTACTGGGTGTAAGCACCCTGCTGGTCACATTACTGGGTGTAAGCACCCTGCTGGTCACATTACTGGGTGTAAGCACCCTGCTGGTCACATCACCGAGTGTACTCCCTGCTGGTCACATTACTGGGTGTAAGCACCCTGCTGGTCACATTACTAGGTGTAAGCACCTGCTGGTCACATCACTGTGTGTACTCCCTGCTGGTCACATTACTGGGTGTAAGCACCCTGCTGGTCACATTATTGGGTGTAAGCACCCTGCTGGCCACATTACTGGGTGTAAGCGCCCTGCTAGCCACATCACTGAGTGTAAGCACCTGCTTGTCACATTACTGGGTGTAAGCACGCTGCTGGTCACATTATGGGTGTAAGCGCCCTGCTGGTCACATTATGGGTGTAAGCGCCCTGCTGGCCACATCACTGAGTGTAAGCACCTGCTGGTCACATCACAGAGTGTAAGCACCTGCTGGTCACATTATGAATGTAAGCGCCTGCTGGCCACATCACTGAGTATAAGCACCTGCTGGTCACATTACTGGGTGTAAGCGCCCTGCTGGTCACATTACTGGGTGTAAGCGCCCTGCTGGTCAATTTACTGAGTGTAAGCACCTACTGATCACATTACTGGGTGTAAGCGCCCTGCTGGTCACATTACTGGGTGTAAGCGCCTTGCTGGCCACATCACTGAGTGTAAGCACCTGATGGTCACATTATGCGTGTAAGTGCACTGATGTTCACATTATGTGTGTAAGCGCCCTGCTGGTCACATCACTGGGTATAAGCACCCTGCTGGTCACATCACTGGGTATAAGCACCCTGCTGGTCACATCACTGGGTGTAAGCACCTGCTGGTCACATTACTGGGTGTAAGCACCTGCTGGTCACATTATGCGTGTAAGCGCCCTGCTGGTCACATCACTGGGTATAAGCACCTGCTGGTCACATTACTGAGTGTAAGCGCCCTGCTGGTCACATTATGCGTGTAAGCGCCCTGCTGTTCACATTATGCGTGTAAGTGCCCTGCTGGTCACATCACTGGGTATAAGCACCTGCTGGTCACATTACTGGGTGTAAGCGCCCTGCTGGTCACATTATGTGTGTAAGCGCCCTGCTGGTCACATCACTGGGTGTAAGCGCCCTGCTGGTCACATTACTGGGTGTAAGCGCCCTGCTGGCCACATTATGCGTGTAAGCATCCTGCTGGTCACATTATGCGTGTAAGCATCCTGCTGGTCACATTATGCATGTAAGCGCCCTGCTGGTCACATCACTGGGTATAAGCACCTGCTGGTCACATTATGGGTGTAAGCGCCCTGCTGGTCACATTATGGGTGTAAGCGCCCTGCTGGCCACATCACTGAGTGTAAGCACCTGCTGGTCACATCACAGAGTGTAAGCACCTGCTGGTCACATTATGAATGTAAGCGCCGGGCTGGCCACATCACTGAGTGTAAGCACCTGCTGGTCACATTACTAGGTGTAAGCGCCCTGCTGGTCACATTACTGGGTGTAAGCGCCCTGCTGGTCAAATTACTGGGTGTAAGCGCCCTGCTGGTCACGATACTGGGTGTAAGCGCCCTGCTGGTCAAATTGCTGAGTGTAAGCACCTGCTGATCACATTACTGGGTGTAAGCGCCCTGCTGGTCACATTACTGGGTGTAAGTGCCCTGCTGGCCACATCACTGAGTGTAAGCACCTGTTGGTCACATTATGCGTGTAAGTGCACTGATGTTAACATTATGCGTGTAAGCGCCCTGCTGGTCACATCACTGGGTATAAGCACCCTGCTGGTCACATTACTGGGTATAAGCACCATGCTGGTCACATCACTGGGTGTAAGCACCAGCTGGTCACATTACTGGGTGTAAGCACCTGCTGGTCACATTATGCGTGTAAGCGCCCTGCTGGTCACATCACTGGGTATAAGCACCTGCTGGTCACATTACTGAGTGTAAGCGCCCTGCTGGTCACATTATGCGTGTAAGCGCCCTGCTGTTCACATTATGTGTGTAAGTGCCCTGCTGCTCACATCACTGGGTATAAGCACCTGCTGGTCACATTACTGGGTGTAAGCGCCCTGCTGGTCACATTATGTGTGTAAGCGCCCTGCTGGTCACATCACTGGGTGTAAGCGCCCTGCTGGTCACATTACTGGGTGTAAGCGCCCTGCTGGCCACATTATGCGTGTAAGCATCCTGCTGGTCACATTATGCGTGTAAGCGCCCTGCTGGTCACATCACTGGGTATAAGCACCCTGCTAGTCACATTACTGGGTATAAGTACCCTGCTGGTCACATTACTGGGTGTAAGCACCCTGCTGGTCACATCACTGGGTGTAAGCACCCTGCTAGTCACATTACTGGGTATAAGTGCCCTGCTGGTCACATTATGCGTGTAAGCGCCCTGCTGGTCATTTATGCTTGTAAGCGCCCTGCTGGTCACATCACTGGGTATAAGCACCCTGCTGGTCACATCACTGGGTATAAGCTGGCGTTGGTGGATACATCACTGGGTATAAGCACCCTGCTGGTCACATCACTGGGTATAAGCACCCTGCTGGTCACATCACTGGGTGTAAGCACCCTGCTGGTTACATCACTGGGTGTAAGCACCTGCTGGTCATATCACTAAGTGTAAGCTCTCTGCTGGTCACATCACTAGATGTAAGCGCCATGCAGGTCACATTACTGGGTGTAAGCACCCTGTTTATCACATCACTAGGCATAAGGGCCCTGCTCGTCACATCACGGGGTAAGTCTCTCAAAGTAAATGTTTCTCAATCATACTGTACTGTAAGAAGAAAAAAAAACAATTAATGGGGGAGCTAAATAGGCACAGCTTAATATAATATCAACTGTGTAGCCAATATTGTCATATGTGCTGACAATCTGGCAGCAAAATAGATACAGTATTAATTATTAACATTTCGTGAGGGTGGAGGTGTCAGTTCCCAAACAAACAGGATTTATATTTGCATAGTGTTATGTGCTTGGTGGATAAATAGAAGCATTTTCATAAAACATTTGGAAAATCCATATATTTTGCTGTTAGTAAAAGGGACTTACTGATGTCCTTAAAAAAATAATAGCGTAGGGTAAGAAGAATAGAATAGATACACCTAACGGGGGTGTATCTATAGTGTCCGATGGTATTATACTGCAATACTGTACTTGCATATATGTATACATAAATACGTATACCTATACCATGAATATATTATAAGATGTCTTTTACTGGATTCCTATTTAGTCTCCGTTATAAATGTCTGCAGTACTTTCTTAACTTTGCAAAGAATCACTATTTATGATTTAAAAAAATTGAATGAAACAATACAAAATGTATCTGCAGGATTGATTCAATGAAAGGTACTTGGCATTAAATTTATAGAAAAGAAGACGGTCAAACGGTTGCATAATGAGTCTGTATATATACACTGCTCAAAAAAATAAAGGGAACACTAAAATAACACATCCTAGATCTGAATGAATGAAATATTCTTATTAAATACTTTGTTCTTTACATAGTTGAATGTGCTGACAACAAAATCACACAAAAATTACCAATGAAAATCAAATTTATTAACCCATGGAGGTCTGGATTTGGAGTCACACTCAAAATTAAAGTGGAAAAACACACTACAGGCTGATCCAACTTTGATGTAATGTCCTTAAAACAAGTCAAAATGAGGCTCAGTAGTGTGTGTGGCCTCCACGTGCCTGTATGACCTCCCTACAACGCCTGGGCATGCTCCTGATGAGGTGGCGGATGGTCTCCTGAGGGATCTCCTCCCAGACCTGGACTAAAGCATCCGCCAACTCCTGGACAGTCTGTGGTGCAACGTGGCGTTGGTGGATAGAGCGAGACATGATGTCCCAGATGTGCTCAATTGGATTCAGGTCTGGGGAACGGGTGGGCCAGTCCATAGCATCAATGCCTTCGTCTTGCATGAACTGCTGACACACTCCAGCCACATGAGGTCTAGCATTGTCTTGCATTAGGAGGAACCCAGGGCCAACCGCACCAGCATATGGTCTCACAAGGGGTCTGAGGATCTCATCTCGGTACCTAATGGCAGTCAGGCTACCTCTGGCGAGCACATGGTGGGCTGTGCGGCCCCCCAAAGAAATGCCACCCCACACCATTACTGACCCACTGCCAAACCGGTCATGCTGGAGGATGTTGCAGGCAGCAGAACGTTCTGCTTGGCGTCTCCAGACTCTGTCACATCTGTCACATGTGCTCAGTGAGAACATGCTTTCATCTGTGAAGAGCACAGGGTGCCAGTGGCGAATTTGCCAAACTTGGTGTTCTCTGGCAAATGCCAAACGTCCTGCACGGTGTTGGGCTGTAAGCACAACCCCCACCTGTGGACGTCGGGCCCTCATACCACCCTCATGGAGTCTGTTTCTAATCGTTTGAGTAGACACATGCACATTTGTGACTTGCTGGAGGTCATTTTGCAGGGCTCTGGCAGTGCTCCTCCTGTTCCTCCTTGCACAAAGGCGGAGGTAGCGGTCCTGCTGCTTGGTTGTTGGCCTCCTACGGCCTCCTCCACGTCACTGGCCTGTCTCCTGGTAGCGCCTCCATGCTCTGGACACTACGCTGACAGACACAGCAAACCTTCTTGCCACAGCTCGCATTGATGTGCCATCCTGGATGAGCTGCGCTACCTGAGCCACTTGTGTGGGTTGTAGACTCTGTCTCATGCTACCACTAGAGTGAAAGCACCGCCAGCTTTCAAAAGTGACCAAAACATCAGCCAGAAAGCATAGGAGCTGAGAAGTGGTCTGTGGTCACCACCTGCAGAACAACTCCTTTATTGGGGGTGTCTTGCTAATTGCCTATCATTTCCACCTGTTGTCTATTCCATTTGCACAACAGCATGTGAAATTGATTGTCAATCAGTGTTGCTTCCTAAGTGGACAGTTTGATTTCACAGAAGTGTGATTGACTTGGAGTTACATTGTGTTGTTTAAGTGTTCCCTCAATTTTTTTGAGCAGTTTATATATAACTCAGACAGATATGATAAGATTCGTCATTATCTGGAATGTATGACCTATATTTCCAGAGGTACAGAGCTCAGTTCTCTAACATATAACCAGGAAACATCAGATAGACTTCAAGTCTCAATGTGATGCTACATCAGGAGTAAAGATTCAAATGACATATTTAACCCTTTTCTCAAGCTGTGCAGTTGGGTTTCCAGATTAGTTATTTAGAAATGAGCATAAAAAACATACCAATGAACCATGGCGGTATTACAGGGAGTGAATATACAAAAATGCCCAATTTGTCAGTTTGTGTTTAATATGCCCAGTTAACAGTAACTAAGCTGGTTACGCTGCTATCTGCAGTTCTCTGAGGCAGCGACATCATTTCTAGTGGGAAGCAAAATAATTAGGTGCTAAAGAAAGTGTCTGCATTAGTGGAGTACATACCTGTTACCTGTCCCGCCTGTGAACACCTTAGTCTAAGGCTGGGTACACAAAATGCTGACTTGTCGACGGACCAGCCGTCGCGCCAACAGGACAGCCGATTCAGATAAATATATACACTTACCCATCGGCCACTCGATATGTCAGTCCTCACGTCACAGCTTGGTGGGCATTTGCGTTTCCTTGCCCAGCTGTGACGTCAGTCCCTGCTGCTAATCTATGGTTGTTTGGCGGACAGTCTGTACACAAAGCCAGATGCACTAATATATCTGCAGATATATCAGGTGTCAGCCATGCTGCAGGGCCGACACAATATGTCTGCTAACAGTATTGTTCACAAACATATTGGGTGTACACACCTGCCGACCCGCTAGCGATATATTATTCATTCGCTCAATAGGCAATATGTGTACCCATCATAAAGGTCAAGTCTGTAAACTAAAAGCACATTTAGGGGTCTATGTACTGTACTAAACCTTGGAGAGAGATAAAGTGGATGGAGAAGTACCAGCCAATCAGCTTCAAACTATAATTTTTCAAACACAGCCTGTGACATGGCTGTTAGGAGCTGATTGGCTGGAACTTTGGGGTCTATACATGAAGCAGTGAAAAGTGTGGAGAAGTGAGCCAGTGGAGAAGTTGCCAATGGCAACCAATCAGCATTGAAGTAACATTTATCATTTGCATACTATACAGTTGTACGGAGCAGTTGATTGGTTGCCATGGGCAACTTCTCCACAGGCTCACTTCTCCACTCTTTTCACTGCTTAGTACATCTCCCCTTTTATCTCGGTACACTTTATCTTTCTCCAAGTCTTGGTATGATGGGTGGGATGTACTAACGTCTCCCGCTGCGGTATTAGGGTTATCTCTGCACTCCCGGTGTTTACTCCTCGTTAGTGGTTTTCCTCCTGCTGCCCGGCGCTCCCCAACTCTGCCTGTAGTTTCCGCGTCACACTGGTCATCACTGCAGTCTGCCATAATCACCGCCATGGCCACTGATCCCTCCACAGCGGTTGTTCAGCGCTGCGCTCCCCCTGTCAGTGAGTCGCGCATGCGCAGTAGTCTCTGCTTCCTACTACTGCGACTACTGTGCATGCACGACTCACTGACAGGGGGAGCGCAGCGCTGAACTACCGCTGCGGAGGGATCAGTGGCCACGGCAGTGATTATGGCAGACCGCAGTGATGACCAGTGTGACGCGGAAACTACAGGGAGCGTTGGGGAGCGCCGGGCAGCAGGAGGAAAACAACTAACGAAAAGTAAACACTGGGAGTGCAGAGATAACCCTAATACTGCAGCGGGAGAGGTTAGTACATCCCACCCATAGACCCCAAAGGGGGACATTTACTAAGCAGTGATAAGTGCGGAGAGCTGAGCCAGTGGAGAAGTTGCCCATGGCAATTAATCAGCACTGAAGTAACATCTATAATTTGCATACTATAAAATTATACAGAGCTGCTGATTGGTTGATGGAGCAACTTCTCCACTGGCTCACTTCTCCGCTCTTATCACTGCTTAGTACATGTCCCCCTTAGTTCCTTAATTTAATTTTTTTAGTCTCTTAATTTTTAGGAATAATTATACATAATCATATTACAGTTAATTACTATGTCTATTAAATACTTCCTTAAAGTATTTTTTTTAAAGAGCAAATAGTTAAGCTGCACACTCACTCAGTGGCCAGGTAATTAGGTGCACAGGTGTTTCCAGTACCCTGGTGAATCCATGCCACTAAGCATTCAGGTTGTTCTGCGGCCAAAGAGACGTTCTACCCAGTACTAGAAATCTGCATCTCATAAAGTGGCCACTGACTGTATATTACTTGGGTTCCCCTGTCAGGAGTAATAGGACGGACTTTGCTTTGTAAACAATTCATATTGGTTTTGATTTAATAGCGCTCCCTGAAATCAGTATGGCACACTAATAGACACTGACCAAATCACAATAACACTGGTTCATTTAATCATTAACATAAAAGAAATGAGGAAGTATGAAGCTCGGCTGTGACTTGTTATAAATTGATGAATTGGATTTGGTGGATTGGCACAAGAGCTGGAGATCACAGAGGAGTCAGAAAGACAACAGAGAAACATTATTACAGTAACATTTCATCTGGTGGGTGCTGGAGACGGAGTTTCAGGTGAAAAAAGATGTACACCGGTCAGCCGAAGATAAAAACCCCATGGTACCGTATGTCTCTTCATTTATTTATTTTTTAGTATTTTCTCCTCAAGTCACCTGATAGTTATATGTAGACCAGAGCCGGCCTTAGGCATAGGCAAACTAGGCAAATGCCTAGGGCATTTGGTATGCGTAGGGGCACAATCAGCTTCTGCTGATTAAAATTATATGCGGCATGCCTATATTCTATGTGTGACTGCGGCTGTATCTGCGTACGAAATGCTACGTTACAGTGTATTCCTGGAAAACACTGTAATGTAGCATTTTGTATACAGATACAGCCGCAATCACACACAAAATATAGGCATGCTGCATATCATTTTAATAAGCAGTAGCTGCTTGTGCATCTAAGCCACATAGTAATGCAAATAAGATGCATTTTTGTCAAAAATGGCGCTCGACGTTAGCAGAGCTGGCAGCTGACTCCCGCCAGGCATATCCTGCTGCATGGTGTATTTAGGCAAGATGTATGAGGGCACATCTGTATCCAAGCAGAGGCAGAGGTCACAGTGTTGGACACATCTGTATCCAGCAGAGGCAGAGGTCACAGTGATAGCAGGCGTGTGAGTGCTGTGTGCGGGTGGGTTGGTTGTGCTGTAGTGTTCGGCATCTGTGTAAGGGGCATTATGTGTGTCATGTGTATAAATGCATTAATAATGTGCGGCAAATGTGTAAGGGGCATTATGTTTATAAGGACATTAATAATGTGTGTCATGTGTGAGGGGCATTACTGTGTGGTATTATGTGTATAAAGGCATTGCTAATGTGTGGCATTATGTGTATAAGGTGCTCTACTGTGTGGCGTAACGTATAAAAAGGGCACTACTGTGTAGTCTAATGTGAATAAGGGTCAATTCAGTGTAATGTAATGTGAATAAGGGGCATTACTGTGAGGAATAACGTATATAAAGTAAAGTGGTACTACTGTGTGATATACCGTGAATAAGGGACACTATCGCATACTAAAATGTGAATAAAGTTGCACTACAGTGTGGCGTAATTTAACTTGGGGGTACTATTGTGTGGCCATGCCCCTTCCCAGCAAGAACACACTCCTTTTTGAACTGTGCGTCGAATGTTCGCACTGTTCCTATTTCAAATATAGGGTGTAGGAGCTCCAAAATTAGGACTGCTATGGGTGAGGGGTGATGGTGCTGGGAAAGGGGGGCAGGGTCAGAGGTGGAACTAGTGGCAGTGCTAGGGGACACCAGCCAAAATCTTACCTAGGGCATCATATTGGTTAGGGCCGGCTCTGATGTAGAGTATACATTTTGCACGTATTATCCAAGTAAGTGACTAATAGCAAAATTCTGGGAGCCTAATTCAGACCTGATCTTAGATGTGCTAAATTTAGCACATCTACGATCAGTCACACAGACATGCGGGGGGACGTCCAGCACAGGGCTATTCCGCCCCGCATGTCAGGCCCAACCCACCCCCACCCCCGCACAAGTACAAAAGCATTGCACAGCGGCCATGCTTTTGTACTTTAGGAGTAGCTCCCTACCAGCGCAGCTCCTGCACGCTGGCAGGGAGCTATTCGTCGCAGCCGTCACGGCCCACCCCCCGCACGGTCCGGGCCCGCCTGTGTTGCAGGGACGTGTAGTGAACTAAAAGGCTAAGGAGGCACTAGCTAGCACCAGCCTCAACCCACCGCACATCACTGCTGTGTTGACCGGCCCATGCCCCCTATACGGCAGCCAAACGCCTCCGGCCCACCCCTTCCCGCCCAGCGAACACCACTGCCTATCAATCAGGTAGAGACGAGCGCAGGGCTGAGACGGCCGTCGGCTGTCTGGCATGCACCGGCGCACTGCGGCGCCGGCACATGCACAGTTCAGACCTGATTGGCTGCTGTGCGAAAACGCACAGCACCGATCATGTCTGAATTAGGCCCTATGTGTCCTCTTGGAAAATTTATTGTGCAGGACTGTCAGAGCTGGAATAACAACATTGGTCCTGGGCCCTCATTCCGAGTTGATCGCTCGCTAGCTGCTTTTAGCAGCAGTGCAAACGCTAGGCCGCCGCCCTCTGGGAGTGTATCTTAGCTTAGCAGAAGTGTGAACGAAAGGTTAGCAGAATAGTGCTGAAATTTTTTCATGCAGTTTCTGAGTAGCTCCAGACCTACTCCTACCTTGCGATCACTTCAGTCTAGTTAGTTCCTGTTTTGACGTAACAAACACGCCCTGCGTTCGGCCAGCCACTCCCCCGTTTCCCCAGACTCACCTGCGTTTTTACCTGACACGCCTGCGTTTTTTAGCACACTCCCGGAAAACGGTCAGTTACCACCCAGAAACACCTACTTCCTGTCAATCACTCACCGATCAGCAGAGCGACTGAAAAGCGTCGCTCGACCTTGTGTGAAACTGCATAGTTTTTTGTGAAAGTATGTCGCGCGTGCACACTGTGGCCCGTACGCATGCGCAGAAATGCCGATTTTTAGCCTGATCGCTACGCTGCGAACAACGGCAGCTAGCGATCAACTCGGAATGACCCCCCTGATTCATGTTTGTAAGTACAGCAAAAAAGCAAGCAACCGGGCAAAACCATGTTACACTGCAGGTGGGGGCCGAGACAGATGTAAGGTGCAGAGAGATTTAGATTTGGGTGGAGTGTCTTCAAAATGAAATCTAAATTGCAGCGTAAAAATAAAGCTGTCTAACGTTTGTGGGCTACATTCAAAAGCAGCCAGTATTTACCCTACACAGAAAAATATAAATGTATTTGCTCCCCTTGGATGGCAACACAGTTTGTTCCAGACACAAAGTTATTGCTTTTTTTTTTTTTTCACTTTACTTACATCCATGAATCAGGCCCATTATTATTTTTTTCTTAAGATTTTGTTTTTTATTATGACATGCTTTGTAGTACATTTATTTACTAATTATATTCCCTTCCTAAACAGTATTTGTACAATGAATAGTGAGTATTATTATTATTATTATTATTATTATTATTATTATTATTATTATCATTGTTATTATAGTTTATTTATACTATAGGGCTCCACAAGGGGTTCACAGCAACTTAAAAAAGTGCATATACAGTTATAGTGCAGATATAACAAGAAATAAAGTGCAAAAGAAAGGGTTGGAGTATTAAGCAGCGAAAAGACCAGAGAAGTGGACTAGTGAAGAAATTGCCAATAGCAACCAATTGATACATCCCCCACATAGAGAGACAGAGAACAACATGGGGGTAATTCCAAGTTGATCGCAGAAGGAAATTTTTTAGCAGTTGGGCAAAACCATGGCCCTCATTCCGAGTTGTTCGCTCGCAAGCTGCTTTTAGCAGCTTTGCACACGCTAAGCCGCCGCCTACTGGGAGTGAATCTTAGCTTATCAAAATTGCGAACGAAAGATTAGCAGAATTGCGAATAGACACTTCTTAGCAGTTTCTGAGTAGCTCCACACTTACTCGGCAACTGTGATCAGTTCAGTCAGTTTCGTTCCTGGTTTGACGTCACAAACACACCCAGCGTTCGGCCAGACACTCCTCCGTTTCTCCAGCCACTCCCGCGTTTTTCCCAGAAACGGTAGCGTTTTTTCGCACACACCCATAAAACGGGCAGTTTCCGCCCAGAAACACCCACTTCCTGTCAATCACATTACGATCACCAGAACGAAGAAAAAACCTCGTAATGCCGTGAGTAAAATACCTAACTGCATAGCAAATTTACTTGGCGCAGTCGCACTGCGGACATTGCGCATGCGCTTTAGCGACTAATCGCTCCGTTGCGAGAAAAATATAACGAACGAACAACTCGGAATGACCCCCCATATGCACTGCAGGGGAGGCAGATATAACATGTGCAGAGAGAGTTAGATTTGGGTGTGGTGAGTTCAATCTGCAATCTAAATTGCAGCCAGTATTTACCCTGCACAGAAATAAAATAACCCACCCAAATCTAACTCTCTCTGCACATGTTATATCTGTCCCCCCTGCAGTGCACATGGTTTTGCCCAACTGCTAAAAAATATCCTGCTGCGATCAACTTGGAATTACCCCCATAGGGCGGTTTTCAGAGGTTGATGCTATGCTGATGTTTGGCTGATGTTTTTTGTACTGTGCATGTGTCCTGATGGTTTACCGACGGCGATCACATTGTCCTTACATTACATTAATACAGGTACCTATGGCATTGCTGTGCTCCCATGCCAAAATGTAAGGGAGACTGCACCACCTTACACCTAAAATATCCTCTCCCCCCCCCCCCCCCCCCGCTACCTACATTAATACGGTATCCGGATGATAGATTGACGATGTTATAATCGACAGTCAGTAGGTCAACATGTATTACGTCCACAAGTACAAAATGTCAGCTGGTGAAAGGTCGACAATGTCAGCAGGTACAAAAGGTAAGTTGACAAACAAATGGTCAACACATTTTTGGGGGTTTCAAACATGGTTTCTTAACATTTGCTTGATTTATTATCCACAGGAACATCTACTGGGAATAGTAACCTGTGGCAAGCAAAGTGAGCCCTAGAGGGTGGGCGTTTGTACTGATGGTGCTCAGATAACATGAAAATGACCAGATTTGGCCCCCAAAAAAAACAAAAATTGTGTAAATCATTTGTAAGGTCAACCTTTTGCACCTGTGGACCCTTTGTACTTGTCGACCTTAAGTACTGTCTATCTTTCATCTGTCAACCTTTTGTACCTGTCGACCTTATGCATGTCGACCACTTGGTGCCGACCTATTGACTGTCGACCATAACATTGTCGCTTTATTAATCCACACTCCATTATACATGTAGAGTTGATCTGTTATTATAAGTCTAGGCTAAGGGTTAATTCCCACCCATGGCACAATCTGTGTGGCATTTGCTCCATCGTTTCCGCCCAAAGCGAAAAATACACTGGTAGCTTACTGCTGTCTGTGACCGCATATTCCGCTGTTTAATGAGAGAGAGTCAGCTGGTGCTCTGGCAGCAGAATACATTTCTATGCCATGTGATAAGGGTTTGGGGATTCTGTACAAGAATGGAGCTGCACAACACGGGTACAGTGCATGGAGGATTAGTCGTTAGGTGACTGGCTGAGTACGTAAGATTTGTATCAAGGCCGAATCTTTTAATAAAATTATTTCCCTACAATTTTAGATTGTGTGAAACCCTTTTAGAAAATAACGCTGCGTTTAATTTATCATAAGGAAGATTTAAATTAGTATTCGGTTCGGTACAGTAAATGGAGGAATCTTTTCCTAATAGGCTTCAGTACTATACTGAATAAAACATTTCAGAGAACATTTCATGACAGTACCGCAGACTGATGTACTGCTAAATGTGTGATGAGGTCAGTACCATATTAATAATGAAATTATTAGCATGAAAAGTACGCCATTATAAAGGAGGGTGGATGACATACTGACTGGTACAAGTTATATTTTGGTATGAAAGATCCTACTTACAATAGTTTCCATTATTTGTATAGTCTTAAACACTAAATCTGTCAAATCAGGTACAACCTTTTAAAAAAAAAAAAAAAAAATCAGTCAATGCCATTATTCTGCAAACAGTGTCGGAATGGGGCATGTAGGGCCCACCGGGAGAATGCAGTGGTTGGGGACCAAGTTAGGGGTGTGGCTAGTCTGCAGAGGGTGTGTGGCCTGCTACCTCATCGGTTTAACTAACCATTAGAGAGTGCAATGTCTGGGCCCCTTCATAAATATATATATAGTAAATTCATCTGCTGCATGCATGATAATGCACCAGATTATTTATCAGTAATGCACTGTAGAAAATAGAGATGAGCGGGTTCGGTTTCTCTGAATCCGAACCCGCACGAACTTCATGTTTTTTTTCACGGGTCCGAGTGACTCGGATCTTCCCGCCTTGCTCGGTTAACCCGAGCGCGCCCGAACGTCATCATGACGCTGTCGGATTCTCGCGAGACTCGGATTCTATATAAGGAGCCGCGCGTCGCCGCCATTTTCACACGTGCATTGAGATTGATAGGGAGAGGACGTGGCTGGCGTCCTCTCCATTTAGATTAGGAGAGAGAGAGAGAGATTGACCTGAGGCTGATACTGTAGAAGAGAGTGCAGAGTTTAGTGACTGACCACAGTGACCACCAGCAGTGCAGTTGTTTTATTTAATATATCCGTTCTCTGCCTGAAAAAAACGGTACACACAGTGACTCAGTCACATACCATATCTGTGTGCACTGCTCAGCCCAGTGTGCTGCATGCCTGCATCATCTATGTATATATTATATATCTGACTGTGCTCAGCTCACACAGCTTATAATTGTGGGGGAGACTGGGGAGCACTGCAGTGCCAGTTATAGGTTATAGCAGGAGCCAGGAGTACAAGACAGTCACATACCATATCTGTGTGCACTGCTCAGCCCAGTGTGCTGCATCATCTATGTATATATTATATATCTGACTGTGCTCACCTCACACAGCTTATAATTGTGGGGGAGACTGGGGAGCACTGCAGTGCCAGTTATAGGTTATAGCAGGAGCCAGGAGTACATATTATATTAAAATTAAACAGTGCACACTTTTGCTGCAGGAGTGCCACTGCCAGTGTGACTGACCAGTGACCTGACCACACTGACCACCAGTATAGTTAGTAGTATACTATATTGTGATTGCCTGAAAAAGTTAAACACTCGTCGTGTGACTTCACTTGTGTGGTGTTTTTTTTTTTATTCTATAAAAAACTCATTCTGCTGACAGACAGTGTCCAGCAGGTCCGTCATTATATAATATATATACCTGTCCGGCTGCAGTAGTGATATATATATATTTTTTATATCATTATTTATCATCCAGTCGCAGCAGACACAGTACGGTAGTTCACGGCTGTAGCTACCTCTGTGTCGGCACTCGGCAGTCCATCCATAATTGTATACCACCTACCCGTGGTTTTTTTTTCTTTCTTCTTTATACATACATACTACTACATCTCTTTATCAACCAGTCTATATTAGCAGCAGACACAGTACAGTACGGTAGTTCACGGCTGTGGCTACCTCTGTGTCGGCACTCGGCAGTCCGTCCATAATTGTATACCACCTAACCGTGGTTTTTTTTTCTTTCTTCTTTATACATACATACTACGACATCTCTTTATCAACCAGTCTATATTAGCAGCAGACACAGTACAGTACGGTAGTTCACGGCTGTGGCTACCTCTGTGTCGGCACTCGGCAGTCCGTCCATAATTGTATACCACCTAACCGTGGTTTTTTTTTCTTTCTTCTTCATACATACATACTACGACATCTCTTTATCAACCAGTCTATATTAGCAGCAGACACAGTACAGTACGGTAGTTCACGGCTGTGGCTACCTCTGTGTCGGCACTCGGCAGTCCGTCCATAATTGTATACCACCTAACCGTGTTTTTTTTTTTCTTTCTTCTTCATACATACATACTACGACATCTCTTTATCAACCAGTCTATATTAGCAGCAGACACAGTACAGTACGGTAGTTCACGGCTGTGGCTACCTCTGTGTCGGCACTCGGCAGTCCGTCCATAATTGTATACCACCTACCCGTGGTTTTTTTTTCTTTCTTCTTTATACATACATACTACTACATCTCTTTATCAACCAGTCTATATTAGCAGCAGACACAGTACAGTACGGTAGTTCACGGCTGTGGCTACCTATGTGTCGGCACTCGGCAGTCCGTCCATAATTGTATACCACCTAACCGTGGTTTTTTTTTCTTTCTTCTTCATACATACATACTACGACATCTCTTTATCAACCAGTCTATATTAGCAGCAGACACAGTACGGTAGTTCATGGCTGTAGCTACCTCTGTGTCGGCACTCGGCAGTCCGTCCATAATTGTATACTAGTATCCATCCATCTCCATTGTTTACCTGAGGTGCCTTTTAGTTGTGCCTATTAAAATATGGAGAACAAAAATGTTGAGGTTCCAAAATTAGGGAAAGATCAAGATCCACTTCCACCTCGTGCTGAAGCTGCAGCCACTAGTCATGGCCGAGACGATGAAATGCCAGCAACGTCGTCTGCCAAGGCCGATGCCCAATGTCATAGTACAGAGCATGTCAAATCCAAAACACCAAATATCAGTAAAAAAAGGACTCCAAAACCTAAAATAAAATTGTCGGAGGAGAAGCGTAAACTTGCCAATATGCCATTTACCACACGGAGTGGCAAGGAACGGCTGAGGCCCTGGCCTATGTTCATGGCTAGTGGTTCAGCTTCACATGAGGATGGAGGCACTCAGCCTCTCGCTAGAAAAATGAAAAGACTCAAGCTGGCAAAAGCAGTAGCACCGCAAAGAACTGTGCGTTCTTCGAAATCCCAAATCCACAAGGAGAGTCCAATTGTGTCGGTTGCGATGCCTGACCTTCCCAACACTGGACGTGAAGAGCATGCGCCTTCCACCATTTGCACGCCCCCTGCAAGTGCTGGAAGGAGCACCCGCAGTCCAGTTCCTGATAGTCAGATTGAAGATGTCAGTGTTGAAGTACACCAGGATGAGGAGGATATGGGTGTTGCTGGCGCTGGGGAGGAAATTGACCAGGAGGATTCTGATGGTGAGGTGGTTTGTTTAAGTCAGGCACCCGGGGAGACACCTGTTGTCCGTGGGAGGAATATGGCCGTTGACATGCCTGGTGAAAATACCAAAAAAATCAGCTCTTCGGTGTGGAACTATTTCAACAGAAATGCGGACAACAGGTGTCAAGCCGTGTGTTCCCTTTGTCAAGCTGTAATAAGTGGGGTAAGGACGTTAACCACCTCGGAACATCCTCCCTTATACGTCACCTGCAGCGCATTCATAATAAGTCAGTGACAAGTTCAAAAACTTTGGGTGACAGCGGAAGCAGTCCACTGACCAGTAAATCCCTTCCTCTTGTAACCAAGCTCACGCAAACCACCCCACCAACTCCCTCAGTGTCAATTTCCTCCTTCCCCAGGAATGCCAATAGTCCTGCAGGCAATGTCACTGGCAATTCTGACGAGTCCTCTCCTGCCTGGGATTCCTCCGATGCATCCTTGCGTGTAACGCCTACTGCTGCTGGCGCTGCTGTTGTTGCTGCTGGGAGTCGATGGTCATCCCAGAGGGGAAGTCGTAAGCCCACTTGTACTACTTCCAGTAAGCAATTGACTGTTCAACAGTCCTTTGCGAGGAAGATGAAATATCACAGCAGTCATCCTGCTGCAAAGCGGATAACTGAGGCCTTGACAACTATGTTGGTGTTAGACGTGCGTCCGGTATCCGCCGTTAGTTCACAGGGAACTAGACAATTTATTGAGGCAGTGTGCCCCCGTTACCAAATACCATCTAGGTTCCACTTCTCTAGGCAGGCGATACCGAGAATGTACACGGACGTCAGAAAAAGACTCACCAGTGTCCTAAAAAATGCAGTTGTACCCAATGTCCACTTAACCACGGACATGTGGACAAGTGGAGCAGGGCAGGGTCAGGACTATATGACTGTGACAGCCCACTGGGTAGATGTATGGACCCCCGCCGCAAGAACAGCAGCAGCGGCACCAGTAGCAGCATCTCGCAAACGCCAACTCTTTCCTAGGCAGGCTACGCTTTGTATCACCGGTTTCCAGAATACGCACACAGCTGAAAACCTCTTACGGCAACTGAGGAAGATCATCGCGGAATGGCTTACCCCAATTGGACTTTCCTGTGGATTTGTGGCATCGGACAACGCCAGCAATATTGTGTGTGCATTAAATATGGGCAAATTCCAGCACGTCCCATGTTTTGCACATACCTTGAATTTGGTGGTGCAGAATTATTTAAAAAACGACAGGGGCGTGCAAGAGATGCTGTCGGTGGCCAGAAAAATTGCGGGACACTTTCGGCGTACAGGCACCACGTACAGAAGACTGGAGCACCACCAAAAACTACTGAACCTGCCCTGCCATCATCTGAAGCAAGAAGTGGTAACGAGGTGGAATTCAACCCTCTATATGCTTCAGAGGTTGGAGGAGCAGCAAAAGGCCATTCACGCCTATACAATTGAGCACGATATAGGAGGTGGAATGCACCTGTCTCAAGCGCAGTGGAGAATGATTTCAACGTTGTGCAAGGTTCTGATGCCCTTTGAACTTGCCACACGTGAAGTCAGTTCAGACACTGCCAGCCTGAGTCAGGTCATTCCCCTCATCAGGCTTTTGCAGAAGAAGCTGGAGACATTGAAGGAGGAGCTAACACGGAGCGATTCCGCTAGGCATGTGGGACTTGTGGATGGAGCCCTTAATTCGCTTAACAAGGATTCACGGGTGGTCAATCTGTTGAAATCAGAGCACTACATTTTGGCCACCGTGCTCGATCCTAGATTTAAAGCCTACCTTGGATCTCTCTTTCCGGCAGACACAAGTCTGCTGGGGTTGAAAGACCTGCTGGTGAGAAAATTGTCAAGTCAAGCGGAACGCGACCTGTCAACATCTCCTCCTTCACATTCTCCCGCAACTGGGGGTGCGAGGAAAAGGCTCAGAATTCCGAGCCCACCCGCTGGCGGTGATGCAGGGCAGTCTGGAGCGACTGCTGATGCTGACATCTGGTCCGGACTGAAGGACCTGACAACGATTACGGACATGTCGTCTACTGTCACTGCATATGATTCTCTCACCATTGAAAGAATGGTGGAGGATTATATGAGTGACCGCATCCAAGTAGGCACGTCACACAGTCCATACTTATACTGGCAGGAAAAAGAGGCAATTTGGAGGCCATTGCACAAACTGGCTTTATTCTACCTAAGTTGCCCTCCCACAAGTGTGTACTCCGAAAGAGTGTTTAGTGCCGCCGCTCACCTTGTCAGCAATCGGCGTACGAGGTTACATCCAGAAAATGTGGAGAAGATGATGTTCATTAAAATGAATTATAATCAATTCCTCCGCGGAGACATTGACCAGCAGCAATTGCCTCCACAAAGTACACAGGGAGCTGAGATGGTGGATTCCAGTGGGGACGAATTGATAATCTGTGAGGAGGGGGATGTACACGGTGATATATCGGAGGGTGATGATGAGGTGGACATCTTGCCTCTGTAGAGCCAGTTTGTGCAAGGAGAGATTAATTGCTTCTTTTTTGGGGGGGGTCCAAACCAACCCGTCATATCAGTCACAGTCGTGTGGCAGACCCTGTCACTGAAATGATGGGTTGGTTAAAGTGTGCATGTCCTGTTTTGTTTATACAACATAAGGGTGGGTGGGAGGGCCCAAGGACAATTCCATCTTGCACCTCTTTTTTCTTTTATTTTTCTTTGCGTCATGTGCTGTTTGGGGAGGGTTTTTTGGAAGGGACATCCTGCGTGACACTGCAGTGCCACTCCTAAATGGGCCCGGTGTTTGTGTCGGCCACTAGGGTCGCTAATCTTACTCACACAGTCAGCTACCTCATTGCGCCTCTTTTTTTCTTTGCGTCATGTGCTGATTGGGGAGGGTTTTTTGGAAGGGACATCCTGCGTGACACTGCAGTGCCACTCCTAAATGGGCCCGGTGTTTGTGTCGGCCACTAGGGTCGCTAATCTTACTCACACAGTCAGCTACCTCATTGCGCCTCTTTTTTTCTTTGCGTCATGTGCTGATTGGGGAGGGTTTTTTGGAAGGGACATCCTGCGTGACACTGCAGTGCCACTTCTAAATGGGCCCGGTGTTTGTGTCGGCCACTAGGGTCGCTAATCTTACTCACACAGTCAGCTACCTCATTGCGCCTCTTTTTTTCTTTGCGTCATGTGCTGATTGGGGAGGGTTTTTTGGAAGGGACATCCTGCGTGACACTGCAGTGCCACTCCTAAATGGGCCCGGTGTTTGTGTCGGCCACTAGGGTCGCTAATCTTACTCACACAGTCAGCTACCTCATTGCGCCTCTTTTTTTCTTTGCGTCATGTGCTGATTGGGGAGGGTTTTTTGGAAGGGACATCCTGCGTGACACTGCAGTGCCACTCCTAAATGGGCCCGGTGTTTGTGTCGGCCACTAGGGTCGCTAATCTTACTCACACAGTCAGCTACCTCATTGCGCCTCTTTTTTTCTTTGCGTCATGTGCTGATTGGGGAGGGTTTTTTGGAAGGGACATCCTGCGTGACACTGCAGTGCCACTCCTAAATGGGCCCGGTGTTTGTGTCGGCCACTAGGGTCGCTAATCTTACTCACACAGTCAGCTACCTCATTGCGCCTCTTTTTTTCTTTGCGTCATGTGCTGATTGGGGAGGGTTTTTTGGAAGGGACATCCTGCGTGACACTGCAGTGCCACTCCAAAATGGGCCCGGTGTTTGTGTCGGCCACTAGGGTCACTAATCTTACTCACACAGTCAGCTACCTCATTGCGCCTCTTTTTTTCTTTGCGTCATGTGCTGATTGGGGAGGGTTTTTTGGAAGGGACATCCTGCGTGACACTGCAGTGACACTCCTAAATGGGCCCGGTGTTTGTGTCGGCCACTAGGGTCGCTAATCTTACTCACACAGTCAGCTACCTCATTGCGCCTCTTTTTTTCTTTGCGTCATGTGCTGATTGGGGAGGGTTTTTTGGAAGGGACATCCTGCGTGACACTGCAGTGCCACTCCTAAATGGGCCCGGTGTTTGTGTCGGCCACTAGGGTCGCTAATCTTACTCACACAGTCAGCTACCTCATTGCGCCTCTTTTTTTCTTTGCGTCATGTGCTGATTGGGGAGGGTTTTTTGGAAGGGACATCCTGCGTGACACTGCAGTGCCACTCCTAAATGGGCCCGGTGTTTGTGTCGGCCACTAGGGTCGCTAATCTTACTCACACAGTCAGCTACCTCATTGCGCCTCTTTTTTTCTTTGCGTCATGTGCTGATTGGGGAGGGTTTTTTGGAAGGGACATCTTGCGTGACACTGCAGTGCCACTCCTAGATGGGCCAGGTGTTTGTGTCGGCCACTAGTGTCGCTTAGCTTAGTCATCCAGCGACCTTGGTGCAAATTTTAGGACTAAAAATAATATTGTGAGGTGTGAGGTATTCAGAATAGACTGAAAATGAGTGGAAATTATGGTTTTTGAGGTTAATAATAATATGGGATCAAAATGACCCCCAAATTCTATGATTTAAGCTGTTTTTTAGGGTTTTTTGAAAAAAAACACCCGAATCCAAAACACACCCGAATCCGACAAAAAAAATTCGGTGAGGTTTTGCCAAAACGCGGTCGAACCCAAAACACGGCCGCGGAACCGAACCCAAAACCAAAACACAAAACCCGAAAAATTTCAGGCGCTCATCTCTAGTAGAAAATACACCATAGTCCAGTATAAAGTAACATATGCATAATGTATTATTCAAGTGCACAGTCTGGAACCTGATCCTTAGAGCAGGAGGTGGGCCCCCAGGCAGTAGGGCCCACCGGTGGTTTCCCCTGTACCCCTGTGGGCCAGTCCAAGCCTGTCTGCAAGTCCCAAAATGTCATGGCACTAACCCGTCTCAGCATGCCGGCAGAGCACTGGGAGGCAGAGCTGCTCTGCCAGGCGTTCAGATGGCTGGACCGGCCCATCAGCTCTTCTGGCTGCCCGTGCTCACAACTGTCTGGGCAGGATTTCTGCATACAGGCAGCATGTTGTTAGTAGACCATACACAGTCATCAGGGGACCATTGCAGACATCAGGGTAACACCATGCCCCAGACAAGTAATATTCCAGTGTTCTACTGTAAGTGGTTAATATACACAAGACCAATTTGAAATCCCTCTTTGTAACATAATTGTGCACTCACTTAACATTCATCTCATTTATTTAGGTCTTATTATGTTGTCATTCTGCTATTAAACAGAACTTTGCTCATGAAAGTAATTGGCAGGATTGAAATACGTTTTATGTAAGAAAGAAATCCACGCACACACAGAACAATTTCTCCTGCAAACTGTAATTTAAACCTATTAATGCCCCTTCCTTTGCGCATCAGATGTACATGAGGCCATGGGATTAAAGTCACAGCCATTATTTCACTGAGCAGTTTCTTCTGTTAAAACAGTTTTCCTGATGTGCAGACTCCTGACTTTATATATAGTAGCCAGGGTGCAAGAGGAAGAGTATTCCCAGAGCCTAAACCCATTATACTTCCAAAATAGGTCTAATCATCATAAGCCCCTTCTTATGGTGGGCCCTGGGCCAATTTACCATTCTCCATTCATTAATGATTAATCATTATGCAGAAGTAGGTCCTAATTAAAAATAATGTAGAAGAAAGAACCTTTCCCCATATACTGCTTTCTCCAATACAAAGATCTCCCTGCAGCTTCAGTCATAATGCCGGACTCCATCCAACAGCCACTTGTGTCCCTGATGAATAAGTCTGGGTGTTAGTATAAAGAATATATTAAATATAGATTAAAGAATATATATACAGTGTATATATATATATATATATATATATATATACATACATACATACATACTGTATATATACTGTATAAAAAGATGAGGAGTGGCAAAAATTATGTAATCAAATTGTAACTTAGGAGTAAATTTACTAAGCTTTGGAGAGAGATAAAGTGACGGAGATGAAGTCCCAGCAGTGGCGTAAGTTCGTCACAGTTGCCCGAAGGCAAGTTCATACCAGTTGCCCCCCCCCCACTTATATTTAGATAAATATATGTATGTATGTGTGCATATATGTGTGTGCGTGTGTGTGTGTGTGTGTGTGTGTGTGTGTGTGTGTGTGTGTGTGTGTGTAGTGTTCTGAATTTTTTTTAGATACTGTTTATATACATTTCATTGTCTTTTATTTTAAATCACACATTTCTTAGCAGTTATACCCAGGATTAGAACCCACTGACAGCAGACACTTTACTGATGGAGCTATTTGCTCCAGTACAGGAAGCATGAGAATTGTAACTATATGAAGTTATGTGTAATTGTCAGAGAAGTAACTTCATATAGTGAAAAGATAGCGGCAGCCATCAATTAACTTACTTCAATGGTGTCACAGAATGGGGGGAGAAGAGCCCCCTTCAGAGCAGGAGCCCGGCGGCAGATGACTCCGTTGCCTCCCAGAGTTCTGCCTCTGAGTCCCAGACAATCAGCTCCTAACTGGCATTTTACAGAAAAATTACAGTTAGGCATACCTCCCAACTGTCCCGATTTTCACGGGACAGTCTCGGTTTTTTGAGACTGTCCCGCTGTCCCAACCACGGGCCGCATGTCCTGGGGTGGGGGAGGGGGCAGTTGGGAGGCTCCTGCACTCGCTGTTCTGCTTGAGTAGCGGTGAATAGACGCTGTGCACATGCGCAAAGCGTCTGTTCAGTGGAGACAAAATGGGGGCGTGGCTCGCGGTTGTGGGCCTTCCATAAACCACGCCCCCTTTTTCATAGACCATGCCCCCTCCTTACCCGGCCATAAAGTTGTGAGGTATGGTTAGGAGCTGAATGGCTGGTACTTTATCTCCATCCACTTTATCTCTCTCCAAGGTTTAGTGAATAGACCCTTGAGATTGGGAGTTATCCGGATGGAAGATAGACAGTAAATAGATTTTCAATAGGTCTCTCCAAGGCTTAGTACATAGAGCCTAATTCATGTTTGTACATAATAGCCGATTATCACGCAATGGAGCAATTACCTGTTCATGTGCTGCAATCGCAGTGCGTATGCGCGAAGATGCCGCTGCGATCTCACTTAGAATGAGGATATTATGGAAAAGTTTGATTGACAGGAAGTGACCATTTTTAGGTGTTAACGGGAAGTGGTTGGGAAAACACACGCGTGTCATGGACGTTACAAACTCTGTGTAATTCATGAGTATCCCGATGTAAAGAGATACTGTAGTATGGTGAGGCTACCCATAGATCCCTAGCTCCATTGTTTAATTGTCATAGCAAACAGGACTGCTTTATGAGCCTTCTTATTCTACCAGCGTTAGTCCGCCCCAAGACTGCTAATGCTCCCAGTATGTTGTAGCGCTCCACAATGACGTCAGACCCATGACGCACAGCAGAAGAGGTGGGAGGACTGCAGGAGTTTGGTGGAGTTAAGAGAGTATGGGGCCGAGACAAGAACAATGGCTCTGCATTGCATGCCATTGCCAGGTAAAACATACTGTACATAAGCACATTGAGTAATTGGCTCATATCTTCATGTTTACATTTACCAAATACAAACAGAACTAGTAGCTTCATAAAAGGGTGAGCTGGAAAATAACATATTATATGGGTGTGTGAGGGACGAGAACTGCTATAAAACTAATAGCAGCCAGTGACATCTCTTTTCTAATCAAAGACTTCTCCTTTATAAATAGTAGCATGGTGACAGGAAAATACATAATAGCACCTGCTGTGCTGATAAGAAATCCCTTTCCTGCTGTTTTTTAGGTGCTACCTTTGCTGTACACTCATTTACTGATTACTGAGCTGATCATCATCTAATCCAGTCACACTCACTGGTGGCTACTTTAGTCTCTACTGATGTACACTGGGACCTGTTATCACGCTCAGTAACTGCGATCAAAAGCCGATAACGGTCACCTTTCATTCACAATTACTGACAAGCCCAATAATAATTTGACCTACTTTGTATGTTGAACGTCCACCCTTAACACAGGCACCAAGGCTTTCATTAAGCATCCACTAGCTCACATCATATCTCAATTGGGTCGGGATTATTTATCAAAAGAATCCCTCAAATCAACCAAACTGTCGTAATACTGGCATCTGGTGATATTAAAATGAAGAACTCAGTGGTGATAATGCGCTTAATACTGATAATGTGGCACTTGCTGAAAGGTCCAGATTCATATTTAATCCCCCTAAGCAACTTTCAGTGCTACATCTCCCCTACATCCCAGGCGTGGTAGCTCTGCATCCGATTGGTTTAAATATAAAGTCTAAAATAATTAATCAACAAATGTAAAATAAATAAAAAATGAGGATTCCCCACACCCTATACTGCCTCCCCTGAATCAGTACATTGTAGAGCTTCTATAAATCCAGGAATACTTGCTGGAAACCGGGATTCATAATCTCATCACCTATTGGTGACCTTGGATATGTCACTCAGTGACACATTTATGAAAACTTCTTCACAGTTGACTTTATACAACATGATATGTTGTCCATGACAAATGTCTTAATTGTTGCTATTGGCAACACTGGCTTTTTCAGAGCGCTACCCGTAGAAGATGACTTTATACCATACAACACAGGTTCTCAAACTCGGTCCTCAGGACCCCACACAGTGCATGTTTTGCAGATCTTCTCACAGAATCACAATTGAAATAATTAGCTCCACCTGTGGACCTTTCAAAATGTGTCAGTGAGTAATTAATACACCTGTGCACCTACTGGGTTACCTGCAAAACATGCACTGTGTGGGCTCCTGAGGACCGAGTTTGAGAACCTCTGCCATACAATAACAATACTTATCTAATATTGGTGCCCTTTAATAAAGTTACTCTAAAAAGTAGACCAAGGACTCGGATACATTTGTTATACAAACAATTATACTTTTGTTCACAATTTCAATTAAAAAGTTTATTTTGATGGCTGACACAGGTCCTCATTCAGCTTCAGTTGCAGTTTTGCTATTTAACAAAAACCGCAGCTGGCAGTGATCGCATGCTGGGGGACGACCAGTGTGCAAATACCCTGCAGCAATGTGATTGCAATGGGATACGGTCATTAGGTCGACAAGACTTTGATTGACAGTCATTAAGTCAACCACTATTGTTTGACATGCATTAGATCGACATGGTCACTAGGTCGACGTACTAGGTCGACATGAAAAAAAGGTCGACATGATTTTTTGTTCACATTTTTCTTTCTTAATTTTTTGAACTTTTTCATACTTTACGATCCACGTGGACTACGATTGGGAATAGTAACCTGTGCCGAGAGAGACACCTTGCCCGAAGCATGGCAAGCGAAGCGAGCCATGCGAGGGGACACGGTGCACTAATTTGGGTTCCCCGTCACTTTATGAAGAAAACGACACCAAAAAAGTGTTGTTTTTCTGTCGAGTACATGTCGACATAGTTATCATGTCGATCTAATGCATGTTGACCAATAGTGGTCGTCCTAATGACTGTCAACCTAGGTCTTGTCGACCTAATGACCCATACCCGATTGCAATACAATTGCAATTGCATCGCTGATTTGTGGCTGCCCCCACCTCCACCTCCGCATCCAGACTGTGAAGGCAGACGCAGGGCATCCATTTTTCGAGTTGCAGTGGCAGCGTGTGATGTCACGTGACTGCCCTGAACCCGACTCATTATACGCTGCCCTCGCAATGCCGCCTCGCCGCCCCGTACCGCAAACGCCTCTGTCTGTCAATCAGGCAGAGGCGTTTGCATAACTGAGATGTTATCGCATCTCCCTGCCCGCGCAGTACGGGTCCTGAGCTTGTGCACTTCAGCGGCAAACGGGGAAATGTGATAACATCTCAATACTGTTTGATGCTGAATAACCCCCACAGTCTTAATGATGATGTGTATGTTTAATGATATTGTATAATGTTTTACATTGCTATAAGGACCACTCCAGTGCTGTCCCCAAGGATGGTGCATAGAGTATGGATGTAACAAATATGCAGCGTGGAAAGAAAATTCTTTACCTGCACAGATCTATATTTTTTGGTCTCTCCTGCCCCTTCTAATGTAGGGCAGTGTGTGAAATAAGTTGCACAAATGGAGTCATACAATATATAAAAGAGAAAGACTGCTTCAGTGATTTTACATGCAAATACTGTACATGGACTTCAGAATCTGCAATCCATTCTTTCGCATGCTGGGGGCCGCCCATCGCAGGGCAAGGCTGCCCGTCATGCAGAATGGCCTGCCCAGCGGCTGCGACCGTAATTTAATTACGGTCGCAGCAACTGTTGACGTCTTCCTGCAGCCGCAGCTAGGCTGTGTATGCAGGAGGTCCGCCGCCATTTTTTACATCAGAGCAGCTGTGTGTGACGTCACGCAGCCACCCTGAAAACGCAGCTGACCCACCCATTTTTCCCGCGCCGGCCCTGCATCGCATTCGGCGGCCGCGCACACACTGGACAGTACCTGAGCATGCACACTGCCGCCGCTGCCAGAGTTAAAGCAGTCCGACCTGGATATCCGCCCGAAGTATCATAAAACAAGGGGATACCTGGCAATTTTGCCGCTGCAGGCTCGACCCACAACCCTGAAATGAGAATAGCGATGGTGAGATGTATAGTTTCCAGTAACTCATAAATGGGAAGTCTTATAAAGTTCAATTGTCTTTCTAGAAATCTTGACATTGTTATGTATTAAGGCAGTATTATTTCACGGTATCACCCAGAGAAAGTTTTCTTTTTTCAAAAGGATTAGAGTGAAAATCCAGTGTCTACATATGTAGGAGCAAACTGTAAAAATATAATGAAAAATAATATCCATAATATAAACAATACTTAATGCACATAGCACTCTCTTGTGGCAGAAAGGAGAAGTTCACCAGACAAGGGAGATAAAAATAAAAACCACATGTACAATGTAATACATTGGTATAAAACGTCAACATTAATCGTTTATTAACATTTTACTAAAAATAATTAGAATAATACAAAGATGATATTTATAAATTGTAAATATCCTTGTATTATTCTAATAATTTTTATAGTCAAAACTCTGGAGTGTACTGGAGTATAATAGGTGAGGCAGTGCCGCTACTGCCTACCCTGACTGCTCATCTCTGATGTATGGGGGTAATTCAGACCTGATCGTAGCAGCAAGTTTGCTAGCAGTTGGGCAAAACCATGTGCACTGCAGGGGGGGCAGATATATCATGTGCAGAGAGAGTTAGATTTGGGTGGCTTATTTTGTTTTTGTGCAGAGTAAATACTGGCTGCTTTATTTTTACACTGCAATTTAAATTTCAGTTTGAACACACCCCACCCAAATCTAAATCTCTCTGCACATGTTATATCTTCCTCCCCTGCAGTGCACATGAGCCCTCATTCCGAGTTTATCGCTCGCTAGCAACTTTTTGCAGCGCTGCAATCAGATAGTCGCCTCCTATGGGGGAGTGTATTTTCGCTTTGCAGCTGACGGCACAAAATAGTTTTTTTCAGTTTCTAAGTAGCTCTGAACTTACTCAGCCGCTGCGATCACTTCAGTCTTTTTGGTCCCGGGAATGATGTCAGACACCCGCCCTGCAAACGCTTGGACACGCTTGCGTTTTCCCAAACACTCCCAGAAAATGGTCAGTTGACACCCACAAACGCCCTCTTTCTGTCAATCACCTTGTAATCGGCTGTGCGAATGGATTCTCCATTAAATCCATCGCCCAGCACCGATCCTCTTTCTACCCGTACGACGTGCCTGCGCATTGCGGTGCATACACATGTGCAGTTTTGCCCAGATTTAACCTGATCGCAGCGCTGCAAAAAGTTGCTAGCGAGCAATCAACTCAGAATGCCCCCCATGGTTTTGCCCAACTGGCATGGCCGGACCGAACGGGGGGGCGGGCCGCAGCGGCTGCGTGACATCATACGCAGCTGCTGCAGGCCATGGAGCGAGGAGTAGCTCCCAGCCAGCACGCTAAAGCTGCGCTGGCCGGGAGTTACTCCTCAAATGCAAAAGCATCGCCGCTGTGTGATGCCTTTGCACTTCTGCGAGGGGGGCCGGACTGACATGCGGGCCGGGCTAGCCCTGTGCTGGGCGTCCCCCCGCATGTCAGGAAAGATGATCATAGCTGTGCTAAATTTTGCACAGCTACGATCAACTCGGAATGACCCCCCAGGCCCTGTATTCTGTGAGGAAAATGACTTCCTACTGCACTGGTACTAATTAATAAAAAGGGGGTGGGGAGGTTATCTGCATTCAGTACAAATAATGAGAAGCGTAGGTTGCTTGCAAGAGTAAGAACACATTTATTTCTAACAAGTAAAAAGCACATAGTTAAAACAGCAAAATATTTATATTCGTGTTTCTTTACCCTTTTTGTATGTACATTTTATACTACCTGGCAAAACCACTGTCTACTAGACTAGAATTTTTCACATAATTGTTATATCTATTAATATTATTTATAATTGACTTATTATATTATTTATAATTTAAAAATAATTATTATTTTGGGACTCCGATAAATGTAATGACACAATAGATAGATAGATAGATAGATAGATAGATAGATAGATAGATAGATAGATAGATAGATAGATAGATGAAAAAGGCAGTATTCAGAGACTCCACAGTTAGCTAGAAACTACAATCCAAAATAAATGAGTGGTAAGGGGAACTTACCACATTCATCAGGGACCATGTGTATGTAACATGTACTCACCTAAATAGTAAATACAACAATTAGATCTTCAACACCTGCATCTGTAATTCCAATCATGATGTCATAAGTGTACTGGTATGCAGTGTCCAGCAGTGTACAATATACCAACCGCAAGCACACGCGCAGATGTCAGGTCATGAGGACCCCACAATAACATGTCATACCATCGCATCCATAACCAAGCTGACACATGCTATATTCATATACTATAAAAACAAAATGTAAACACCCCACTCAGTATCAGAATCAGCTTTAGAAGAATCAGAATCAGCTTTATTGGCCAGGTATACTTACGTATACTAGGAATTTGTCTTCGGTTTGCTATACAACAGCCAAGTAGGTAACAGGTAAGCAGGCGTGTGTGTGTGTGTGTGTGTGTGTGTGTGTGTGTGTGTGTGTGTGTGTGTGGGGGGGGGGCAAGTAAAGTTACACAGATAGGTATACCGTAGGGACACAAGTTAGTTACATGTACGTCTAGTCAGTCAATGTTCAGGAGTTCAGCAGGCGGACAGCTTGGGGAAAGAAACTTTTGAGGCTTCTGGTGGATCTGGCGGGGACAGCCCTGTAACGCCTGCCTGAAGGAAGCAAGTTAAACATGCTGTGGCCGGGGTGTAGCTGGTCTTTTACTATCTTCATTGCCCGCTTTTTAGCTCTGGACAAGTACAGGTCCTGGACTGAGGGAAGGTCGGCCCCGATGATCTTCTCTGCGGTTCTGACCACCTTTTGGAGCCTGCATATGTCCCTCGCGCTGGCGGAGCTGTACCATACGAGTATCGAGGAGCACAGTACTGACTCCACAATCGCGGAGTAGAAGAGGAGCAGGAGCTTCTGTGGGATGTTGAACTTCCTTAGTTGCCTGAGGAAGAACAACCTCTGCTGCGCTTTCCCAACAGTGGCGTCAGTGTTGGACCCCCATTTAAGGTCCCTGGAGATTGTGGTCCCTAGAAACTTGAAGGAGTCCACTAGCGATACCACACTGTCAGCAATCGTTAGTATTACTACACTTGCAAAATAAACTGGGAATTTGTCACTCAAAATAGCTTATACAGTAATGCAAAAAAATCATAGCCGATCCACCTAGCCCTTTACATTGCAAAAAATGTTTAGAACGATTACCTCCTCATACTGAAGGTGCAATGTGATCTTTTATATATGGATGACTCTGTGTTTGGCTGAGGCAAAATGCAAAATACCCAGCAACGGATTGGTCACTAGAACTGGAGAGGATAGATGCACGGATCGCTGATCTGTGCAAAGCTATTCGCTCTTTAAATTGCCACTCAGACTTGACCATGTAGTGAAATCCACATGGGCAAGACAGTGTATAATAACATACATAGGTGTACAAGTCAATCTGTGTGATATCCTAAAATGTTTACCACAGTATTGATGACTGAAATGGTCACCTGTCAATAAACAGCCACAAGTCAAACAACCAAGAAATTTATGGGTGTGGTTCGTTTTATCGACAGTGTCTAGGTCGACAATGTTTAGGTCGACCACTATAGGTCGACAGTCACTAGATCGACATGGATGGAAGGTCGACAGGGTTTCTAGGTCGACAGGTCTAAAGGTCGACATGAGGAATTTTTTTTTTTGTGTGTCGTTTTCTTCGTAGAGTGACCGGGATCCCAAATTAGTGCACCGCGTCCCCTCGCCATGCTTCGGGCATGGTGCCTTCGCTCCGCTACCGCTTCGCTCGGCACACTTTACCGTTCCAATCGTAGTCCACGTGGATCGTTAAGTATGAAAAAATAAAAAAAATTAAAAAAAATGTGAAAAACTCATGTCGACCTTTAGACCTGTCGACCTAGCACATGTCGACCTAGAAACCCTGTCGACCTTCCATCCATGTCGACCTAGTGACTGTCGACCTATAGTGGTCGACCTAAACATTGTCGACCTAGACACTGTCGATCTTCAGACCGGATCCCGAAATTTATAGCCTAACATCAAATCCAGTGATGCCCAATTTTGTCACATATGGGGAGATGTACCAAGCCTTGGAGAGAGATAAAAGCGGAGAGATATAAAGTACCAACCAGTCAGCTTTTGACATTTTTGTACAATGACAGTTGGAAACTGATTGATTGGTAGTTTCTCTCTCTACACTTTGGTGCCAATTCATGAAGACGTGAAAACAGTGGAGAGGTGAGCCAGTGGAGAAGTTGCCCATGGCAACCAATCAGCTGCTCTGTATAATTTTATAGTATGCAAATTATAAATGTTACGTTAATGCTGATTGGTTGCCATGGGCAACTTCTCTACTGGCTCACTTCTCCACACTTTTCACTGCTTAATGAATAGACCCCCTAAATCTCTTTCCGAGGCTTGATACAGCTCCACCATTATCTTTAATGGCTTTCTCATACTAAAGACATGGCATAACCTTAGTATACAGTAAGGAGGAAAGATCCCCACCCGTGTAAACAACAGGCCATAAACTTTGTGGTGTTTTCACTATCATTACACAATGTATTATATTAATCGACCCATAAGAATAAGTTTTGTATAAATCTCTTTCATGTTTAGAGTTGAATAATTGTGAGCGGATATAGGTAATGCTCTACTTTTAGCACCCACTAAATCTTGCCGTTTGTATCCTTGGCCCCCATTTATCAACGAGTTTCCTTGCTGGAAACTCATTTTAGGTGGTAAATGGGTTCAATTTCTATTTAACAAGGCTAATAGCGCTGCTAACTAGCAGCGCTATTAGCCTTTCATTTTCCCTATACTGCTGCACAGTAAAGTCTATTTAACAATGCTTACCTAAAATGCCTTTGTCTGCTCCGGGCAGACGTTATGGACACCGCTACAGGGGTGTCCGTCCTGTGCTCTGGCTCCCTCCTCCCATAGCAATCCCGGCATGCATCACGCCTGCTATATACGGGTTGCTATAGAGACAGCCTGAAAATCACTACTGCGCATGTGCCGGGAGTATGCATACAATGGCGCATGCGCAGTAGTTAGGGACGCCGGAGAAAAAGAGCATTCGTCAACGTTGTTTGGCCTTGACAAACAGCGCTGACGGGTGTTTTTACGTTATCGCTCGCCAGCGACAGCTTCAATGCTGAATACAAGTAAAAAAGCGCGGCGAGCGGTAACGTTAATTAGCATTCGAATTTTATTTTCGTTGATAAATGGGGGCCCATGTTCCAAAAACTTGTCAAACATGATGTCCAATTGTTTTGAAGTCTGCACAAGGGGCCTAATTCAGATCTGATCGCAGCAGCAAATTTGTTAGCAGTTGGGCAAAACCATGTGCACTGCAGGGGGGGCAGATATAACATGTGCAGAGAGAGTTAGATTTGGGTGGGTTATATTGTCTCTCTGCAGGGTAAATACTGTCTGCTTTATTTTTACACTGTAATTTAGATTTCAGTTTGAACACACCCCACCCAAATCTAACTCTCTGCACATGTTATATCTGCCCCCCCACCCCCCTACAGTGCACATTGGGGGTCATTCCGACCCGTTCGCTCGTTGCGTTTTAACGCAGCAGAGCGAACGGGTCCCTGCTGTGCATGCGCCGGCGCCGTAGTTCGCCTGCGGGGCGGCTGAAGGCCGTAGCAGGTCAGCGATCGCCTCTGCCTGATTGACAGGCAGAGGCGATCGATGGGCGGGAGGGGGAGAAACGGCGGCGTTTGGCCGCCGTTTCGTAGGCGCGGTCCGGCCAACGCAGGTCTGGCCGGACCGAACGGGGTGCGGGCCGCAGCAGCTGCGTGATGTCATACGCAGCCGCTGCAGGCCAGGGAGCGAGGAGTAGCTCCCGGCCAGCACGCTAAAGCTGTGCTGGTCGGGAGCTACTCCTGAAGTGCAAAGGCATTGCCGCTGTGCGATGCCTTTGCACTTCTGCGAGGGGAAGCCGGACTGACATGCGGGGCAGACCAGCCCTGTGCTGGGTGTCCACCCGCATGTCAGGAAAGATGATCGTAGCTGTGCTAAATTTAGCACAGCTACGATCAACTCGGAATGACCCCCATGGTTCTGCCCATTAGCTAACAAATTTGCTGCTGTGATCAGATCAGAATTAGGCCCAAGGTCACTAGTTATTCTACAAACACAGGTACATTGTGAATAGGGAAGACTCTGTCCAGTTGCTGAAGGATGGATGGGGGGCCTAATTTAGATCTGATCGCAGCAGCAAATTTGAAAAAGACTTTAAAAAGTTCCAGGTGTTCCCTCTTCCAATGGTACAGGGCTTATTAAACTTTTTTGCCTTACTCCAGCCTTGAGAAGAGCCTAAGCAGCACCTAAGAGATCCTTTGGGGTCTTTTACTGCCTGTGCCCTCCTGAACTTCCAGCAGGTGTCATCACCGTGGACCTCCTGGGGTACTCACTGCCCGGGTGTGAGTTGTAGCGCCAGCTCAACGCAGCCAGGATTCTGCCACTGTGGCAGTTCTCTATGTTGGTGCCACAGCCGCAGACCCCAGACCATTCCTGCTGTCTTCCACTTTATGGCCTCTGGGGATTACCTCTCTCGCACCAGTCTGTGCTGCACTCCTGGCTGCTTTATGGTGAAACTGCTCCACAGGTACATTCCAATCTATGTCAGAGCTCCCTCCTGCGCCTTGGCTGCCTCTCTTATGCCTTTCCTGCTGGGTCTCTGTCACCTTACTGGCTTGGGATCCCCTGGAGACAGCAGCCCCCAAGCTCCTTTACCATGCAACCTGAGCTCCAATCAGCTGCGTGGGGTAGGGGGATTTGTGTTGTTGGCCTGCTTAGGGAAGTTACCATTCTTTCCTGCACATGCTCAATGAAGGCCCTGAAGAAATAGTCACATAAAGGTTACCTGGCTGCTCTGTTAGGTTTGAGTGGGACAGCACTTCACTAAAAAACAAACAAAAAACGACAGTAGCTGTGAGACATGAATGACCCTAACTTTATTTATGTGGTGCCCCTTTTTATGGTGGTACCACATTTTTTTTGTATCATAGGTACAGTAAGTGTACGTTCCCTGATGAAAGTGGTATATCCCATTGAAACATTATAATACATTTTAATTGCAGTATTCAATTAATTGCAGAGTCTCTGAGTGGCGCCGTTTTCTTTTCTACAGTTCGGGTTTAATCTGAATAGCAAAGGAGCCACGTAACATACCAGAAGGTCTGACTGAGTGCCATAATATTCTGTGGTTAGCATTGCTGTCTGGGGGTCCTGAGTTTGATTCTCTTCGTGTGGGGTTGGTATGTTCTCCCCTCTGTTTGTGTTTCATTTTCTTCCTTCAGTACAAACGGGTATGGGTCATTAGGTCGACCACACTTAGGTCGACCACTATTGGTCGACATACATTAAGTCGACACGGTCACTAGGTCGACGTGGGCATTAGGCCGGCATGAACAATGTCGACATGGAAAAAGGTCGACGTGCGTTTTTTTTATACCTTTTTTGGTGTCGTTTTCTTCGTAAAGTGACGGGGAACCCCAAGTAGTACACCGTGTCCCCTCGCATGGCTCTCTTCGTTCACCATGCTTCGGGCAAGGTGCCTCGCTCTGCTACACTGCAGGTGCGCTCGGCACAGGTTACTATTCCCAATCGTAGTCCACGTGGATCGTAAAGTATGAAAAAGTTCAAAAATTAAAAAAAAATTTGAAAAACGCATGTCAATCTTTTTCCATGTCAACCTAGTGACCATGTCGACCTAATGCATGTCGACCAATAGTGGTCAACCTAATGACTGTCGACCTAAGTGTGGTCGACCTAATGACCGTATCCCGTACAAATGGGATAAATATGATATCCCGGCAGACGGGATGCTGGCTGCCACTATATGACAGCGGCATCCTGTATGCTATAATCCCGGCAGCGAATCCCATCACGGGCTTGCTGCGCTCCCCACACATCGGGGCCAGTGGCTCGCTTCGCTTGCAACAGGTCCTATTCCCACTCGGTTGGTGGCGTGGACCCACCAACTGATTGGGATTAACAAGCGTTTGTTGCGATTCTGGGCATCTGCATTTCACTGGCTGTTGGGATTCCAGCGTCAGTCTCCTGAATCCCGACAGCCGGTATATTGACTGTATCCCGTACAAACGGGTGGTCTTCAGGTTGCCGCCTGTCGGGATCCTGGCGCACAGTATACCGGCACCGGAAGCCCGACAGCCAGCATACCAACACTTTTTCTCCCTCGTTGGGGTCCACGACCCTCTTGGAGGGAGAATAAATAGCGTGGCGAGCGCAGTGAGCCCGCAAGGGGCTCATTTGCGCTCACCACGCTGTCGGTATGCCGGCAGTCAGGCTTCCGGCGCCGTTATGCTGGTCGCCGGGAGCATGGCCGCCAGCATACCATACTACACCCTGTACAAAAACATACTGGTAGGTTAATTGGTTGCTGATTAATATGGACTCTATTAAGTGTGAGAAGGAGTATAGACTGTAAGCTCAATGGGGTAGGGATGAATAATAGATATTCTCTATGCAGTAATATTATGTACTATACAAACAAACTATATATTTATTTATTTATTTATTAACAGTTTCTTTTATAGTGCAGCAATTTCCGTTGCGCTCTACGATTGGATACAATGATAAAACAAAACTGGGTAATAAACAGTCATAGAGGTAATATGTACTATACACACATAGATAGATGGATAGATAGATAGATAGATAGATAGATAGATAGATAGATAGATAGATAGATACAGAGCCGTAACTAGGTGTGTGCCGATGGTGCCTTGCCCACAGCGCAAATGCACTGAAGGCGCACCATCGGCACACTCCTCCCCCCAGACGGACGCTGCACTGGCGTCATCGTGGTAGCGCACCTCATCCCCCTGTATCCCACCAGGGCGCCTGCGCCTTGTGAGTCCCGGCACCTGGGTAGCGCACCACAGTCATCAGTATGAGCGGGTAAGGGATGGGCAGTGGAGCTGCTCACCCTTGTATCCCGCCTGTGAGTCCCGGCGCCTCACCCCCGCATCGCACGTCGCCAACATATCTCTTCGTCCCGGTGCCTCAGCGCCGCATCGCACCTCACCTTCTGCAGCCTGTGAGTCCCGGCACCTGTGGAAGGGACGGGCTCCGGCTGTGTATAGGAGGGTCCGTCTGCGTGGAAATTGTGGAAGAATCGTCCCTCAGGTACACACTCACACTCATACTCTCTCTCTCTCTCTCTCTCTCTCTCTCTCTCGTGTAAAAAAGAACCGGGCACTGTTGCTGTCATGTGTAAAAATGGACTGGCTGCCATAATGTGTAAAAAAGGGGACGCTGTCTGCCGTAATGTGTAAAAAGGGGGACGTTGTCTGCCGTAATGTGTAAAAAGGGGATGCTGTCTGCCGTAATGTGTAAAAAGGGGGACGCTGTCTGCCGTAATGTGTAAAAAGGGGGACGTTGTCTGCCGTAATGTGTAAAAAGGGGGACGTTGTCTGCCGTAATGTGTAAAAAGGGGACGCTGCCTGCCGTAATGTGTAAAAAGGGGGCGCTGCCTGCCGTAATGTGTAAAAAGGGGGGCGCTGTCTGCCGTAATGGGTAAAAAGGGGGATGCTGTCTGCCATAATGTGTAAAAAGGGGGACGCTGTCTGCCGTAATGTGTAAAAAGGGGGACGCTGTCTGTCGTAATATGTAAAAAGGGGGACTGTCTGCCGCAATGTGTAAAAATGGGGAGCCCTGTGGCCATGCCCCTTCCCCTGAAGCCATGCCCCTATACACTATTTTATTCTCCCTCCAGGGGAGTCGTGGACCCCCACGAGGGAGAATAGTTGTCGGTATGCCGGGTGTCGGTATTCCGGCACCGGTATACTGTGCGCCGGGATCCCGACATTCGGCATACAGAAGACCACCCCTTTTTTTTATATGGTATGTGTATGGTGGTGGGGGGCCGATGCTGATTCTTGCACACAGCGCTAAAATGTTTAGTTACGGCACTGGATAAATAGATAGATAGATAGATAGATAGATAGATAGATAGATAGATAGCTAATGTGTATATATATATATATATATATATATATATATATACACACACTTGTTTCCCACATAAGTGCACCACAGCTTTGAAGCCATCTGGCACCAGGAGTTTGACAACAGGCAAGTTTGTTCATGTATCTTTAACAAATCCTCCTTTTAGTTAGAGACTGTATTAAATTATCATCTAAGAAAGTCTATTTTTGAAGAAGGGGAAGTTGTGTAAATTCTTGGACTGCTGCATGTTTGTTTTTTTTAACATTAAAGTGAATAATAGGATGCTGATACTGCAAAACTTCTGCTTGCAACAATAAGCTCAGTGTAGTATCTTCTAGTCCAGGACACGTTATGACTTGCAGCACAAACCTTTTATTACAATATTGGACTTTGTGATTATTCACTAGATGTAATTCATTATACCAATTCTTAATAATTACCTTCCAGGTCTTGTCTCTGTTGTCAGCCAGTTAACAGTCCATGACTTCTAACAGGAAGTATCAGGGGAAAAGAGAATAAAATAGACTTGGACTTTGCTGTATCAACAGAGAAACAGAAAAATGAAGTATGAGAGTGTTACTCCTGCTGCCAATTTCAGAGAATAAGGGCTACATGTAATATGTATGGGAATTTCTGCTAGTCTGACCGTATTTTTAAAGTGGAAATCATTTATAAGGCAATATCAGGTTGGTTTTGTCTTGTAAATGATTGCCGCTTTATAAATATGCACCTCACAGGCTATTGTATATTGCCCTAAGTCTCTAGAATCTGGCTAGTTATTGTCTTTGGCTATAGCAGTCGCTTAGAGCTGAGCAAGCTCACTGGAACTCTGTTGCCCTGAGCTTTTGCGCACATGGTAGAGAGGCATATTCTAAAATAGAGGCTGGTGCCAGAAATATTGGAGATACCGGTTACAGTATACAGGAAACTGCATAATAGTAGGTACTCACACAGGCAGGGAAAGACTAAACAAATGAAACAGTTCCAGGGTCCTAGCAGAGGTCAGGATAGTTGGCAATACGGGAATGGGCAATTATCAAGCACATGGTCAGGGCAGGCAGTAATTAGGGGAATAGGCAAACCAAGAGGTCAGGGCAGGCAGCAATGCAAAAAAAAAAAAAGGCAAAATTGTAAATGGAACCAGAAATCAAGTGGATCAACTGCAAGGAAGTGGCATCTATCATGGGCAGTGAGTATTACAGATGCCTGCAGTCCAAACTTGAAAATCGGAAGCCCCTCCTGGCCCACCGGAAAGGTGGGCAAGTCTCCCTCAGCACCGCAGATCCACCGCACCTCCCTCGGTCGCCCACTTACAGAGAACAAGTGGGCAGTCCGAGGGGACCCGATGATGCGATCTAGCACGAATCGTAGACCCTCCCCCCTGTACAATGCTTGTAATAGCAGCACTGTGTAGCGGGGTATGACCACGGTGACGCGACCGCAAGCAACATTCGCCCTGTGATGCCTCAAAGGCATAGCCACGTCCCCATCACACCCCCTATGTAATGTCACGCCCACCCTCCCCGCCCCCTGCTGCGCTAAGCTGGCAACCCTGCTGCAGTCCTGCACCGAAAGGTACAGGCAGCCAATTAAACTGCTCCTTAGAAGCTGGGCCCCTTGCAGGCAATTCTACTGCAGTGCGGACAGGTTGTGTAAAAGACAATATATACAAAAGACATTGGATAAAATAATATCATAATATACTTTATTTGACACTAGTTACCAGTCCGTCAACATGTTGGAACAATGTAACAGTAATGTCAACGCCGGCAGCTGTGCACGTCCGAACACAGCAATATTTGGATTGCTCTGTCAGGTGCCAACTAGGGACCGCTGGCATGCAAAACACTTGAATTCCCGCCATAGAGGTGAGGAGCAGCATTTAGATTTTATTATATAGAATAGGACTTTCCATATAGCCTACAGAAATGATTGGAGTTAATGTTTACAATAAACTTATTTACGGGATACAAAACTTCCAATTTAAATAGACATTCCTTTTACATCCGAGGCATGTCCAGTGGTACTACTGTATGTAACAGAAAAATGTAGCTCTTTTTGGGGCAGATATTCTAAAGCTGGGCATACACCAGCGACGGACTGGGGCTCTAAATCAGCCCGGGCATTCATCACGGGGGCGCGCCACCACGATGGACTCGTGGCATGCCCCCGTTACCATGGCAACACTTGCTGGGGGCGGGGGCGTGCTGCAAGTCTGGAGGCGTGGACTCGTGGCACGCCCCCATTTCCATGGAGACCGGTGGGGGCGGCTGAAGCAGAGAGCCGTAGGCTGCGCTGCACGCGGCCTTCCCGGCTCTCTGAGGGACCGGATCAGCCCACCTGCTCATCGGCCCTTCCGGCATGTGCCAGAAGTGCCAGATGGCCAGTCCGACCCTGGCATACACTACACAATTATCTGCCAGATAAATGTATAGTATATGCCCAGTATAAAGGTGCGTACACACTGTTTTTGCCCAGCGTATATGCACAGTGATGATCGTGAACAACGCTGGCAGGAAAACAGCTCAGTGCAAAGACACGGAAATGTTTTCCCTGTGCCCAGCGATGTTCACGGGGAAGGGGGGGGGGGGGGGGGGGGGGTGAAGCACTTTCCAAAGTAGGAGACTTTGGAGAGTGCTTCACTCGGCTGTTCAAACAGCCCGACGGACAGCTAGCGATGATGTGGGAGCACGCATCGTCGCTTAGCGCTCATCGCCCGGCTATACACACTGGCCGAGTTTGAGCTCATAGTAGTTTAAAACACCAAAAATAAGTTACCTTGAGCTCTAAATCGTCTCGTGTGTATGGGCCTTAAGCCTTAGGGGTCAATTTACTAAGACTTGGACGCAGATAAAGTGGATGGAGATAAAGTATCAGCCAATCAGCTCCTATCTGACATTTCTCAAACCCAGCCTGTGACATAACAGGAACCGTTTGGCTGGGACTTTATCTCCGTCAACTTTATCGCCATCCAAGGCTTAGTAAATAGACCCCTTAGAGAGAAATAAAGTGGATGGAGATAAAGCACCAACCAGTGCCAGCTCCTGTCATTTTTCAAACACAGCCTGTACATGGCAGTTAGGAGCTGAATGGCCGGTACTTTATCTCTCTCCACATTATTACTCTCCAAGGCTTAGTACTGTACATCTCCTCCATTAGATCTAAGGCCCCCATTTATCAAGCCTTGGAGAGTGATAAATGGCACGGCGATAAAGTACCAGCCAATCAGCTTCTACCTGCCATGTTACAGGCTGTGTTTGAAAAATGACAGTTAGGAGCTGATTGGCTGGTACTTTATTACCGTGCTATTTATCACTCTCTAAGGCTTGATAAATCTGGGCCTAAATCTGGGTCTTAGTTGGAGTAACCAATCTACCACTGTGCATTTGCAGCCCCGCAGCTTGACTATTGAAGTTGGACCTGCTGGAGGGGAGGATATAGGACACAAGAATGTGACTACGAAAAAAGCAGACATAAAAATCACACATTTTTTCTAGGACACTTTGGGAGGAATTCAACTGTTTGAAAAGTCGGTTGGGTGTCTGTTTTTTCCTGTCTATTAGTTAGGAAAAAAACAGACACCCAACTGACTTTTCAAACAATTGAATACGCCCCTTTGATTTAACTGTGTCCTTTGCATGAGTTTGCCCTCTCAGTTGGCAGATGTAATACCCTGTGATTTGGAGGGTAAGAAAACAAGCGTCAGGCAGTATGCTTTGGGTTTAAAGCTCATACATCAACTTATGAAAAAAAATAAGTGCATTCTTCAATATGGCCGGCAAAGTGATTCAGGATGAGGTCCAGAAGCACAGAACTCTGTTAAGGATATTGTTCACGTACTTAGCTCAACTCTCTGCAGGAAATCCATGTTAAAATATGTCATTATTTCTGCAACATGTACATTATCAGCATCCAGGGTTAATGCCTAAGTGGAAATTTCTTACTTACTGCACTTAACAGCTGAAGTAAGAATGAGGGACAGAAGTAAATATGGAATGAATATGTAACGAGGTTCTGATACTTCATTAGCATTTTAATTTGCATCACATTATCACTACAGTCTTAACCATCAACCTTAGTGGGAAATTTGCATCTTTAATATTCTAGAAAGTGGTATAAGCAAAGTTACTAGAATGTTGCATAAAAAGTCCAGAAAACCACTTTAACACTTTAGCCCCCTGCCCCCTCCCTGGACTTCTGTTACAAGTACCGAACCCCCCTGAATTTCACGCACCGAGTCCGGATCAGACTCGGAAACCAGAACAAGGCAAAACATCATCATCCCGCTGCCGGATTCTCGTGGGTTTAGGATTCCATATAAGGAGCCGCGCCATTGCTGCCATTTTCACTCCAGTCCTAGAGAGTGTAGCGAGAGGACATGTCTCTTCAGTGTCTGTGCGGGAAAGTGGCGTGGCGTGGGGTGGTGACCTGCTCTTTTGTATCATTCCAGTGGTGGTGTCTTGTGCTGCATCAGTCCAGTGGTGGTGTCCTGTGCTGCCATAAGTCCAGTGCTGCTGTATAAATCCAGTCCAGTTGTGCTGTATTGTGCTGCATCAGTCCGGTCACTCCAGTGGTGGTGTCCTGTGCTGCCATAAATTCAGTGGTGCTGCCGTATATGTCCAGTCCAGTGGTGTTGCCATATAAGTACAGTCCAGATTTACTGCCATATAAGTCCAGTCCAGCGGTACTGCCATATAAGTCCAGTGGTACTGCCATATAAGTCCAGTGTTACTGCCATATAAGTCCAGGGGTACTGCCGTATAAGTCCAGCAGTTCTGCCATATAAGTCCAGTGGTGCTGCCATATAAGTCCAGTCCAGCGGTACTGCCATATAAGTCCAGTGGTACTGCCATATAAGTCCAGTGTTACTGCCATATAAGTCCAGGGGTACTGCCGTATAAGTACAGCAGTTCTGCCATATAAGTCCAGTGGTGCTGCCGTATAACTCCAGTCCAGTGGTGCTGCCGTATAAGGCCAGGGGTACTGCCATATAAATCCAGTCCAGTGTTGCTGCCGTATAAGTCATGGGGTACTGCCGTATAAGTCCAGAGGTACTGCCATATAAGTCCAGCGATACTACCGTATTAGTCCAGTGGTGCTGCCGTATCAGTCCAGTCCAGTGGTGCTTCTGTATAAGTCCAGTCCAGTGGTGCTGCCATATATGTCTAGTCCAGTGGTGCTGCCATATAAAGTCCAGGGTTACTGCCGTATAAGTCCAGTCTAGTGGTGCTGCCGTATAAATCCAGTGTTGCTGCCGTATAATCTAGGGGTGCTGCCATATAAGTCCAGGGGTACTGCCATATAAGACCAGTCCAGTGGTACTACCGTATAAGTCCAGTCCAGTAGTGCTGCCATATAAGTCCAGTCCAGAGGTGCTGCCGTATAAGTCCAGGGGTGCTACCGAATAAGTCCAGTCCAGTGGTGCTGCCGTAAAAGTCCAGTGTTGCTGCCGTATAAGTCCAGGGATACTGCCGTATAAGTCCAGTTCAGTGGTGCTGCTGTATAAATCCAGTGGTTCTGCCATATAAGTCCAGAGGTACTGCCGTATAAGTCCAGATTTACTGCCATATTTTACTGACACACCTTGAAAAAGACCTTTGGGTCGAAACGACGTTGGTGCTCCTAGACAGTGATTTATCCGTGTTTTTACTGCGTCCTCCTGTTACCATCCAAATCTTGAAGGTATAGTACATGGGTGTTACCTAGGTGTTAGTCTGGAATTCACCTATGTTAGTCTCATTTCATCTGACCCACCCTTTGTGTATATACCTTGTGATGGTAATATATAAGGAGAAATTTTTATGTAATTTTTAATTTTGTGACAATAAACAACCTTTTTTGGAAAGAAACGGCTGCATTCATATCCATTTTAAAGAAACCATTACGTGAGGATACCCACACTCCAAGAAAGTGAGTGCGGTACGTTCAAATTGAACAAATTTTTATTGTCTTCTATTCATGAATTGATAAAGATACCTTGATATGTATGATGCTACACTATTTTAAGTGAGTTTTGGTACGTTTATCCTTAAATGAAAAGGTGGTGAGGAACTGTCCCTTTCTCAGCTATCAAGATTTCCACCATATAGGGTTCCTTTCCCGTTGGAGAAGTCACTGGATTCATTTACATTATCTGATGACAAACATTATTACACATTGTGTGCCTCTTTCCCATTTTTTGTTTCCTATGAATTTCACTTTGGAGATTCATTTGAATTGAAAAAGAACTATTATAGACATTGGATGAGAAAGAAATTCAAATTGATACCAGCTCGTCGAGATTTCATGTGATGTATATTTAATTATTTATTTTCTCTACCCTGTTTCAATTATTCAGTATCGCCTTTGATTTCCCCTCAACGACCTTTATTTCCTATTACTGCCATATAAGTCCAGTCCAGCGGTACTGCCATACAAGTCCAGTGGTACTGCCATATAAGTCCAGTGTTACTGCCATATAAGTCATGGGGTACTGCCGTATAAGTCCAGCAGTTCTGCCATATAAGTCCAGTGGTGCTGCCATATAACTCCAGTCCAGTGGTGCTGCCGTATAAGGCCAGGGGTACTGCCATATAAATCCAGTCCAGTGTTGCTGCCGTATAAGTCCAGGGGTACTGCCGTATAAGTCCAGAGGTACTGCCATATAAGTCCAGCGATACTACTGTATAAATCCAGAGGTACTGCCATATAAGTCCAGCTATACTACCGTATAAGTCCAATGGTGCTGCCATATCAGTCCAGTCCAGTGGTGCTTCCGTATAAGTCCAGTCCTGTGGTGCTGCCATATATGTCTAGTCCAGTGGTGCTGCCATATAAAGTCCAGGGTTACTGCCATATAAATCCAGTCTAGTGGTGCTGCCGTATAAATCCAGTGTTGCTGCCGTATAATCTAGGGGTGCTGCCATATAAATCCAGGGGTACTGCCATATAAGACCAGTCCAGTGGTACTACCGTATAAGTCCAGTCCAGTAGTGCTGCCATATAAGTCCAGTCCAGAGGTGCTGCCGTATAAGTCCAGGGGTGCTTTCGAATAAGTCCAGTCCAGTGGTGCTGCCGTAAAAGTCCAGTGTTGCTGCCGTATAAGTCCAGGGATACTGCCGTATAAGTCCAGTTCAGTGGTGCTGCCATATAAATCCAGTGGTTCTGCCGTATAAGTCCAGAGGTACTACCGTATAAATCCAGAGGTACTGCCGTATAAATCCAGTCCAGTGTTGCTGCCATATAATCCAGGGGTACTGCCATATAAATCCAGTGTTGCTGCTGTATAATCCAGGGGTACTGCCTTATAAGTCCATTCCAGTTTGCTGCCGTATAGGTCCAGGGGTACTGCCATATAACTCCAGTGGGGCTGTCCTGTGCTGTATATTATTTACTCCAAATAAAGGGGTTATTAATATTTAATCCAAATTATTTTTACAGGGTTTGCTCTGTGTGGTGTAGGGGTACGCTCACCTGTGCCGCATATTGTTATATAACTCCAGAAAAATAATGGAGAAAAAAATGTGAAGAATAAAATAGGGAAAGATCAAGAACCACTTCCTTCTACTACTACTGCTGCTGCTGTTGTTGCTGTTGGAAGTCGATCGTCAACCCAGAGAGGAAGTCGGAAGACCACTTGTACTACTTCAACTAAGCAATTGACTGTCCAACAGTCCTTTGTGAGAAAGATGAAATATGACAGCAGTCATCCTGTTGCAAAACAGATAACTGAGGCCTTGACAGCTATGTTGGTGTTAGACGTGCGTCCGGTATGCGCCATTGGTGTAGTGGGATTTAGACAATTGATGAATGTAGTGTGTCCCCGGTACCAAATCCCATCTAGATTCCACTTCACTAGAAAAGCGATTCCCGGACTGTAAAGGGACATTAAGAAAAGTGTCCTCAGTGTTTTGAAAAATGTGGTTGTACCCAGTATCCATTTAACTACGGACATGTGGACAAGTGGAGCAGGGCAAACTAAGGACTACATGACTGTGACAGCCCACTGGGTAGATGTATTGCAGCAACAACAGCAGTGGCTACAGTAGCAGCATCTCACAAATGCCAGCTCATTCCTAGGCAGGCTACGCTATGTATCACAAGTTTCCGTAAGAGGTACACCACTGACAACCTGTTACGGAAACTGAGGGACATCATCGCACAATGGCTTACCCCACTTAGACTCTCCTGGGGATTTGTTATATCGGACAACGCCACCAATATTGTGCGTGCATTACATCTGGGCACATTCCAGCACACCCCATGCTTAAATTAAGTTGGTGGTGCAGAATTTTTTGAAAAATGACAGGGTCGTGCAGCAGATGCTGTCGGTGGCCAAAAAAATTGTGGGCCACTTTCGACATTCTGCCACTGTGTGCCACTCCTAGATGCAGCAGGTGTTTGTGCCGCACACTTGGGTTGCTTAGCTTAGTCATTCAGCTACCTCATTGCACCTCTTTTTCTTCGTTGCATTGTGTGCTGCTTGGGGCCTAGTTTTAAAAGTGCCATCCTGTCTGACACTGCAGTGCCACTCCTAGATTGGCCAAGTGTTTGTGCCACCCACTTGGGTCGCTTAGCTTAGTCATCCAGCGACCTCTTTGCATCTCTTTTTCTTCTTTGCATTATGTGCTGTTTGGGGCCTAGTTTTTCAAAGTGCCATCCTGTCTGATACTGCAGTGCCACTGCTAGATGGGCCAGGTGTTTGTACCACCCACTTGGGTCGCTTAGCTTAGTCATCCAGCGACCTCACTGTACCTCTTTTTCTTCTTTGCATGATGTGCTGTTTGGGGCCTGGTGTTTAAAAGTGCCATACTATCTGACACTGCAGTGCCACTCCTAGATGGACCTGGTGTTTGTGCCGCCCACTTGGGTCGCTCAGCTTAGTCATCCAGCTACCTCATTGCACCTCTTTTTCTTCTTTGCATTATGTGCTGTTTGGGGCCTAGTTTTAAAAGTGCCATCCTGTCTGACACTGCAGTGCCACTGCTAGATGGGCCAGGTGTTTGTGCCGCCCACTTGGGTCACTTAGTTTAGTCATCCAGCGACCTCACTGCACCTCTTTTTCTTCTTTGCATGATGTGCTGTTTGGGGCCTAGTTTTTAAAGGTGCCATCCTGTCTGACACTGCAGTGCCACTCCTAGATGGGCCAGGTGTTTGTGCCGCCCACTTGGGTCGCTTAGCTTAGTCATCCAGCGACCTCGTTGCAACCTTTTGGCCTAATAGACTAGACTGGAAAAGAGTGGAAATTAATGTTATTGAGGTTAATAATACCGTAGGATCAAAATTATCCCCAAATTCTCTGATTTTAGCTGTTTTTATTTTTATTTTTTCAAAAATCATCCAGATCCAAAACCAAAACACGAAAGGGTGGTTTTGGCAAAACCAATCCAGATCCAAAACACGAGTGGGGATCCAGTTACAAAACCAAAACACAAAACCCGAAAAGTGTCCGCCGCACATCTCTACGAAGTGTTGTTAAAGAATGATAGACAGGAGAGAGCCATCAAATGGAAGCCACAATTCTTTAAGTGTTTATAGTTTGTTTTGGCATTCAAACAAATGAAACTGCTGATTGACTAATAAAACAAATAGCTGTTTGTATAGGGTTTATTAAAACAATAATCTCTGAACAAATTAAATTATATTATCAGCAGGAAATAAACACATTATTTAGTCCTCACCTCAGCTGTATTTTAACAAGTCAGATGTTGTAACCAAAACTTCCTTTCATCACAGTTTATGTATGTACTGTATCTACAGCAGGACACTAATTACATTCAAAGACAAATTGGAAGCAAATGTAATTGTAGACATCAGAACACGCCAGGCATTAAGTCCTGTCCTGAACAATTTATAATCCATACATATACTGTGTGTGCTGGATAAACTCAGGGCACTTTACCATTTCTTTTAATATTCTCTACATGGACCATCTGATTGTATGGACACAGTAAGGAAACCCCTCCCAGTTACCACTCACAATCATTTGGATTGAAGGCACCAAACCTTTTCAGTATATTATTTGGGATCTGGTCACGATCCCGGTAGTCAGTATCCCGGCTGTCAAAATATCATCGCCGGAATCCAGAACACTGATCGGAATGTCGGCATCCCAACAGATATACTGCTGGTCCTTTGGAGAGGTGTGTGGGGGAAGGGGAGGGGGTAGAGGTTAGGTTTAGGCTGCGGTGGGAGGGCTAGGGTTAGGCTTCGGAACCTGGGGGTCAGGGTTAGGCGGCAGGAACGGAGCGTTAGGTTCAGGCACCCCCGGGGAGGGTTAGAGTTAGGCTGCAGGGAGAGGAAAGGTTGGGTTAAGGCACCACCAGGAGAGTTAGAGTATGTATGTAATGGATGTTTTTACTTATTGACCATTATCGTTTATGTCCCCTCTGTAATTTGTGATCTGGTTGCCTTTTATGTTTTAATGTAGCACCATTATATATATGTTTCTCTTGCAGCTCGCCCCAGCATGCTGTCATCAGTGTCAGTTAAATTAAATGGAACCTTTTTTCACGTATTATGATTCTCTAAGTGCCGCCTGATACGTGGACTTTATTATGTATATGTACAGTGCAACTGGAAAGTATTCACAGCGCTTTTTTTCTATTTTTGCAAATTTATTAAAAATAAAAAAACTAAGAAATCACATGTACATAAGTATTCACGCCTTTGCCATTAAGCTCAAAATTGAGTTCAGGTGCATCCTGTTTCCACTGATCATCCTTGAGATGTTCCTACAGCTTAATTGGAGTCCACCTGTTGTAAATTCAGTTGATTGGACATGATTTGGAAAGGCACACACCTGTCTATATATGGTCTCACACTTGAATTATCTTGTAGACCACTGAGACAGGATTGTCTTGAGGCACAAATCTGGGGAATGGTACAGAAAAATGTCTGCTGCTTTGAAGGTCCCAATGAGTACAGTGGCCTCCATCATCCGTAAATGGAAGATATTCGGAACATCAGGACTCTTCCTAGAGCTGGTCGGCCGTCAAAACTGAGCAATCGGGGGAGAAGGGCCCTAGCCAGGGAGGTGACCAAGAAACTGATGGTTACTCTATCAGAGCTACAGCATTCCTCTGTGGAGAGAGGAGAACCTTCCAGAAGGACAACCATCTCTGCAGCAATCCACCAATCAGGCCTGTATGGTAGAGTGACCAGACGGAAGCCACTCCTTAGTAAAAAAGCACATGGCAGCCCGCCTGGAGTTTGCCAGAATGCACCTGAAGGACTCTCAGACCATGAGAAACAAAATTCTCTGGTCTGATGAGACAAAGATTGAACTCTTTGGCGTGAATGCCAGGTGTCATGTTTGGAGAAAACCAGGCACTGCTCATCACCAGGCCAATACCATCCCTACAGTGAAGCATGGTGGTGGCAGCATCATGCTGTGGGGATGTTTTTCAGCGGCAGGAACTGGGAGACTAATCAAGATAGAAGGAAAGATGAATGAAGCAATGTACAGAGCCGGAGCAGAAAGACATGTAGCAGGACAGAAATAATCCTGCTGCACAGCTACAAGCAGACATTGGGACATATAAAGAGGTCCAGCATATACTGGCTCTCCACATCTCCTGCTGTCGCCTCTGGCCTGCCCTGTTCCCTACCTACGGGCCTCCTCCTCTCTTAAAGCATCCCTGACACTGATAGAGGGTGGAACGTAAGTAAGATTGAATGAAAAATTAAAAATAATAAGTATTGTGAATATACAAGAACTATATTCACAATATTATTAGAATTTCATAAATATAACAAGCACACACATTGGGGGGATATTCAATTAGCCATGCAAAAAACTGATTTTTCATGCAAATTGCGATTACACCCTATTCAATTAGCCGGGAAAATTTATTGGCGATAATTTCTTCACACATTTTACTTCACCTACTCTAAGCAGGTAAAAAGTTGGGAAAAATCACTATTTTAAGGTTAAAATGTTTGGATTTGGTTCAGAACTCCTGGGACGCCCCCCTTAATGACTAATTAGGCATGTTGAAGTTTTTAATTATTTTTAATAGGCTAATAATGACATGTCAGTTTTGGGGTGAAAAAGTGCAAAGTGATGGAATTTGGGGTTCATGGTATGGGACAGGTATATTAGGGTGCTTAATGAGTGGGATGGGTGTTTTTAGGCTTGTAGGTGGGAGTAGTCAGTCTGTTTCCACTTTATTTTTTAAAGTACCCTAAAATACCCAAATATATACTTATAGCTATTTTCATGGACCCCTAATTTAATGAGAGCATTTTTTTTTTGCACAAAAAAAGCTTGATTTCAATAATTTTCTTGCATTTTAATAAAAATGCATATAACAGCCATTTCACACAATTTAAATCCCCCAAAACTATTTAATGTGAACTCTAATACACTTCTCTTCTGTTATCCTATGTTAGTTTGGCATTTTTGGGGGTACAGGCTGATTTCCCTATTTTCACCTACACTTTTCACTGCAAGAATTTTTGCGAGAAATTCGTTTGGAATTGTATGGGCCGAAAAACGGGAGAACGCATACCTGCGAAAAACTGTTTTTGCTGCAGTTTCCCTGGCTGCTGTGAAAAATATTTGCGTGAAAAACTTGTGGATAACTGTATACCTCCCATAGTACAAAATGTGGGAGGAAACCAGAGTACCCAGTGGAAGCCCAGGGAGAATATGCAGTTTTACACACATGGGGGGTCATTCCGAGTTGATCGCACGCTAGCTAGTTTTAGCAGTCGTGCAAACGCTATGCCACCGCCCACTGGGGAGTGTATTTTAGCTTATTCAGAAGTGCGAACGCTTGTGCATCCGAGCTCTGCAAAAACAGTTTGTGCAGTTTCAGAGTAGCTCTGAACCTACTCAGCGCTTGCGATCACTTCAGCCTATTCGTGTCCGGATTTGACGTCAGACACCCGCCCAGCGAACGCCCAGCCATGCCTGCATTTTTTCAGACACGCCTGCGTTTTTGCAAACACTCCCTGAAAACGTCGGTTGACACCCAGAAACGCCCCCTTTCTGTCAATCTTCTTGCGGCCGTCAGTGCGAAGCAAAACTTCGCTAGAACCTGTGCACAACCAAAACGGGCTTTGTACCCATACGACGCGCGTGCGCATTGCGGCCCCTACACATGCACATAAATGCCGCTTTTTCACCTGATCGCTGCGCTGCGAAAATCGGCAGCGAGCGATCAACTCGTAATGACCCCCATGGGCCCTCATTCAGCTTGGATCGCTAAATTCCAAAAACACAAATAGGCCAATTATCAGAAGACTGTGCGTACGCTGTGAACGCGCTGTGTGAGCGCGAAAGACGCATTGCAATCGCCGTGCGATTGCAGCCTCAGTGAAATGCAATTGCAGAGTGACTGACAGGAAGTGACCGCTCATGGGTGTTAACATGACGTTTGGCTGGAGTGTTTGAAAACACGCAGGTGTGTCATGGCCGTTTTCGGGGCGTGTGTCTGACGTCAGCAGAGATCGTTCGCAATTATAAAGATGCCGCTGGTGTGTCTACATCCACATTATTCTGAGTAGGCATGTATCAACCACAAATGTCGATGGTACTCTGTTTCTGCATATTGATCGCACCTCGATCGTGTCAGTGGACGTCTTTTAATATTTCTGGGCGGCTCTTCACATGCGATTTTTCGCAGTAGTAGTTTTGAGACAGTCGCAATTTCAGTCTCAATAGTGATCCATGCTGAATCTCCCCCATAATGCGCTGGATAGGAATTATACTTATGTCCCACTGCTGTGAGGCAGCAATGCTAACCACTGTGTCACCATGCTGAAACAAATACTATAAAGTATTGTGAATATATAAGTACTATAAAGTATTATACTGTAATATTTAATGATCTACAGTACTGTGCTCTACCACAAATAATATTGTAATTAACTAATTAGGGCTGTAAGTATCGTGAAATTACATTCCACAAATGAAAATATATTTGTAATGTCATTCAAACAAATTCCTGCTGTATAATGTACTTTAGCTATACTACGAATTATGGGCCTAATTAGAAGAATTTGCCCCCCTTTCTTGATCAAGCAGAAATTGTGATCGCACTGCAATTTCTGCTTGATCACTAAAATGAAGGAAGCCACCTGCGGCAGTGTTAGACTGGGCATCAAGGGCCCACCGGGGGGATGCATTTGTAGGGGCCTGTGTTTAGGGGTGTGGCTAGTCTCCAGAGCTTTAGCTACCCATTAGAGAGTGCAGTAAATACTGCTAATGCATGCATGGTAATGTACCAGATTAATAACAGCAATGCACTGTAGAGAATACACCATACATGCCGACATTCTGGCTGCTCTCTGCGGGAGAGAGCAGCCAGGTCGGCTCAGCAGGGGGGCAGGGGAGGGCTGTGACGTGGGGAGGAGGTGGGGAGGAGGCGGGACGGGGGTGGAGCAGGGGCGGGACGGGGGCGGAGTTACTGTGGCACATCATTTAAGCCACGCCCCCGCTCTGTAATGCCGTGATCCCCGGCATTACACTGCAGGGGGCGTGGCTATGATGACGCGATTCAGCAAGAATCGCGTCATCAACTGCCCGGACCGCCCACTTTACACACTAAGTGGGCGGACGGGCAGGGGGACCCCTGATTCCGGGAGACTTGCCTGCTCTTCCGGGGGGCCGGGAGGGTCACCCGATTTTCGGGAGCCTCCCGGCCATTCCGGGAGAGTAGGCAAGTATGGAATACACCATAGTCCTGTGCAGTATAAGGTAACATATGTATAATGTATAATTCAAGTGCACGGCCTGGAGCCTGATCCCTAGATCAGTGGGACCCACCAGGGGTTTCCCCTGTACTCCTGTGGACCAGTCCAACACTGGCTGCGCCCGCAGGAAGCCTTCTGCCATTTTTCTGATTGCGGCAGCTGCATGTGACGTCACGCAGCCACCCCAATCACCCCGCCATCACGGCCCCGTTCACGTCGCCATGCCCCCCGTTTGATGCCACTCCCCTGCAATGCTCCGTCTCTGCCTAGGAAATGGAGCGTTGCCGCCACCTCCTACCCCGCCCCGCGAATGCCTCTGCCTGATTGACAGGCAGAGGCATTTGCATTTTCTGCGGGCCCTGCGCATGCGCCCGCATCCTTTTAGCAATTTTTTCAGTTGGATCGCGTATTGCGATCCAACCTGAATTGGGCCATATATGCATACTCTGTATTATAAACATGGGGGCCGATGTATTAAGCATAAGGAAGTGATAAACCAGTGATAAGTGCAAGGTGATAAACGCACCAGCCAATCAGCGTCTAACTGTCAATTTACATATTGGAGCTGATGCGTTTATCACCTTGTGCTTATCCAAACCTCCCAACTTTACAGCTGGCGGAATAGGGACTCTGACGCAGCGTAGCCGCGGCCCGACGGGGAAAGGGGAACAGGGGATGGGTGTGGCTTCACGGGAGTGCCGCGATTGCAAGCCACGCCCCATTTTCCTCACTGAAGGGGCATGCCCAACGCTCTATGAGCTGCTGGCATGCCCCCTCTCGCTCTGTCTCCCAGTGAACAGACGCTGGCCATTGCACACTGTCATATTTTTTCGATCGTCTACCCACTTCATAATTGACTGGCTCCTACTGTATGTATAAGTACATTTACTTTGTAGCAGTCAGCTATGCTAGAGCTGTATTCGTGACCACATTTAGTATTACCACTATGCTTTTGGCTAAATAAAACACGCCAGATCAGAACAATACCTTTAAAACAGAATATTTTTTCTCTCTCAACATGGTACTGGCTACTTTAAGAATAGTTATCCTGGCCAGAGGAGTAGCTAGGTGCCATAGTGCCTGGAGCAAGGGTATGTTTTGGCGCCCCCTCTCCTGTACTGAATTGGGTATATGTTACATTTAAAAAGAAGAAGAAAATGTAAAAGTCCTAAATTGGTGACAGTGCCGGTACTAGACCTTGTGGATCTCAGAGCGAAAGTTTCCTTTGTGTCCCCCATGAATAAAACAGGCTCAATGCGCACCGAAGGCGAGTAACAAAAATATAGGGGTGTGGCTTCATGAGGAAAGGGCATGGCCACAGAATATTACCAATTCAGATTACACTGCACAGTATTATCCGTTATTCACATTACACGCACAGTATTGACAGTTATTCATATTACACCACAGTAGTGTCCGTTATTCACCTTACACCACACAGTAGTACCCCATATACACTTTCTGCTACACAGTAGAGCCCCTTATACATGTTACACCACACAGCAGAGCCTCTTATACACGTTACACCACAAAAAAGCCGTTTATACACGTTACACCACTGTAGAGCCATTTATACATGTTACACCACGGTAGAGCCACTTATACACATTATGCCAAAGTAGAGACATATATACATATTACTCTGCAGCTGCTAATGTAGAGAGAGGTGCTGCAGCAGCCGCAGCTGGGGTAGAGAGAGGTGCTGCAGCATCAATGTAGAGAGAGGTGCTGTAGCAGCTGGGGCAGAGAGGGGTGCTGCAGCAGCCGGGGCAGAAAGACATGTAGCAGGACAGAAATAATCCTGCTGCACAGCTGCAAGCAGACATTGGGACATATAAAGAGGTCCAGCATATACTGTCTGTCCACGTCTCCTGCTGTCGCCTCTGGCCTGCCATGTTCCCTACCTAGTCTCCGATTCTGTGTGAGCCCTCTTCTCCTCCTCCTGCTCTGTGGCTGTCTTTAGAGCGGCCTGTGGTATAGTGGGCGGAGGGAGTGGAGCGGCAGTGGTGTGCACTCTTAAGTTTTTCGGTGCCCGGAGCTTGCGCTTCACTTGAGCCACCCTCGCTACACCTCTGATCCTGGCTGCCTTCATTCAGTAATAGGCAAGAACATGGAACATGGAATGTTAATCAAAATAAGAAATTGTCTTTTTTTAAACATTTAGAAATAAATGCAATAAATTATTAGGGCTTGGGGTGAAAAGATCAAGTGCTATTGTGAGAAGCAGAGAAGGCGTGGCCAGTGCTGTGTGGGTGTGTCTGTCATGATGACAGACCTATTTTTGCATGGAGGCCTGGAGCTGTAAAGCCTAATTCAGCATGATTTGCTATTCAGCGAAATGGAGCAACTGCGCATGCATGAGGCGAAATAGCGGTGTACTGATTGTGATCGCAATGTAGTCGCTATTTGACTGATGGGAATCCGGCATTTCTTGGTGGAAATTTGCAGTTTTTTGGGTGTGTCAGAAAAAACGCAGGCGTGCCCAGGTGTATTTTGGAATAGTCTCTGACATCAGCGCAGAACACTTCCAGGCCATCTCAATCGCGGATTAAATGCAGCCTCAGACCTACTTACATTTGTCCAGATGGCAAAGATTCTTCGATGTTCCAGGATTTGCGTATGCATCTGCGAGTGAATAGCAATCTGAGATGCATTTGCAATTTTGCACGGGGCATTTTTTCTTCCTGTCGGGGGCAGCACCTTTCTACTCGCAGACAACTGCAATTTCTCAGATTAACAATACATGCTGAATTAGTCTGATAGTCCCATCTGTCCCACTGTTAATCTGGCCCTGTCAATTATTACTTAATCCCACTTTCAACTCTTCATTTTTTGATATTACGTAAGGGGCCTGCACTACACTGTTGTGCTGAAGTCCTGTGACTTTCCAGTGTAACCAGATCATGTGAGTAATAAGGAGCTGGCGTTAAGACAGAAAGTTTATTTTCTCCTCCTAATGAATGCAATGTAAACGTCAGGGGACAAATACAAATAGGGGAATTCCAGAATGTAGCAGGAAGAAAGTCAGAGAGGTAAGCAAGCAGGGACGCTGATCACTGGCGTTTCTATAATGGGTGCAGTGTGTGCGGTGCACACGGGCTCCTGAGTCCAGAGGGGGCCCCCACCACACACACCGCACCCATTTTTTAAATACTCACCCCTCCGAAGTCCAGCACCGGCATCCGCAGCGCTGTTAGAACACCGTGAAAATGGCTCAGTGGCCGTTTTCATGGAGTTCTGCGCATGCGCAGTAGAGAAATCTCAAGGAAAATGGCCACCGCACCATTTTCCTTGAGATCTGCGCATGCGCAGTAGAGTCTGAACCCTCTAGTGCTCAGACTCTACAGCGTCTGGGCAGAGAGGAGGGGGCCCGAACGGAGGAGGCTGAACACGGGCCTCCTCCTCTCTTAAAGCGCCCCTGACACTGATAGAGGGTGGAACGTCAGTAAGATTATTACACAGGGTACCAGCCCATCAGCTCCTACCTGCCATGTTACAGGCTGTGTTTGAAAAATGACAGGAGCAGATTGGTTGGTACTTTATCTCTCTACACTTTGGGGGGCATTTACTAAGCAGTGATAAGAGCGGAGAAGTGAGCCAGTGCAGAAGTTGCTCCATCAACCAATCAGCAGCTCTGTATAATTTTATAGTATACAAATTATAGATGTTACTTCAGTGCCGATTGGTTGCCATGGGCAACTTCTCCACTGGCTCACTTCTCTGCTCTTATCACTGCTAAGTAAATGTCCCCCTTTATCTCTCTCCAAGGCTTAGTAGATCTGCCTCTAAATTAGAGAATGAATTTAAAGTTCTTAAAACCAATTAAATAAATTAAAACAAAAAATAAATTCCCAAAAGGAAAATAAACATATTTGAAGGAGTACAGGCCTCCTAAAAGTCATTGGGGAGTATCCTATTAGCAGAGATCCTCCCCCGAATACTGGCATTTATGGGGTATTATGCTTCGGGTGCCTCAGCACACAATACACTAATTGGGGTTTCAAAATGCTTTGACAGCGAAAATAACACCAAAATTTTTTTTAAATGTTTTGTCGACCATTTCTCATGTCGACATTTTTATTTGTCACCCTTTTGACCCTGTCAATCTTTTAATGCATGTCGACCAATAGTCAGTGCCACTGCCAGATTAATGCCCACATGGGCCTGGAGCTGACATTTATAAAGGGCCTATTGAGTGCCGATGCAGGGGGTGTGATCTGCACCACAAAGTATTTCTCCTAGCACTACATTGTTGCGCTACCTCTCAGCACTATATCACTGCGCTATGTCCCTGCACTACATCACTGCACTACCTCCCAGCAGTATATCGCTTGCTATCTCCTAGCACTACATTGCCTATGCTACCTCCTCAGACCAAACTACATCCCTACACTGCCTCCTAGCACTACATCGCTGCGCTACTTCCCAGCACAACATCCCTACACCGCCTCCCATCACTACATCGCTGCTTTACTTCTCAGCACTACATCCCTACACTGCCTCCCAGCACCACATCACTGCGCTACCTCCCAGCACAACATCACTGCGCTACCTCCCAGCACAACATCACTGCGCTACCTCCCAGCACAACATCCCTACTCTGCCTCCCATCACTACATCGCTGCGTTACTTCCCAGCACTACATCCCTAAACTGCCTCCCAGCACTACATGCCTACACTGCCTCCCAGCACCACATCACTGCGCTACCTCCCAGCACAACATCCCTACACTGTCTCCCAGCACTACATCGCTGCGCTACCCCCCAGCACAACATTCCTTGATAAAGCTGCCAGAAAGCAGCGAAATGCATCAGAAGCTTTACCTAACCCTAATCCACTGACAGGAACCGATATATAACATTGCTTGGACCAATACTGAACGTATTCCTGGACACCTTAAGAACTCCACCTTTCAAAGCCAAGATTGGACACTGCAAGATTTAGTGAGGAATAACTATCCAAGAAATATATTCGGATAAAGCTGCCCAATACTCCTCCAGCGGTACAAGTGTGGTAACATTACCCTGAAACCATCTGTGCATTAAGAAATTTGCTGCTAAGGTCCAGAAAAAAACTGTCCATATGAAATAAGAACAAGCATTTCCAAAAAGGTTCCATAGACTGTATGGGTACAATGTGGGTTTTTGGAGAATCACATATGCAGTTTTAAAGTGTATGTCTTATTAAATTGTTTATTATATTAAATTGTGTGAATCTCACCCATTTGCGTGATATTGCATAATCACAATATCTATGCGCTGCTTTTTTGTTATATTTATTTTTACAACATCCCTACACCCTACACTGCCTCCCAGCACTACATCGCTGCGCTACTTCCCAGCACTACATCCCTACACTGGCTCCCAGCTCTACATCGCTGCGCTACCTCCTAATACTACATTGCTGCACTACCTCCCAGCACTACATCGCTGTGCTACCTCCCAGCACAACATGCCTACACCCTACACTGCCTCCCATCACTACATCGCTGAGCTACTTCCCAGCACTAACTACATTTTATGACAGCTAAACATTTTTGAATCAGTTAGTCAAGTTAGCACAGCGTAGCAGGGTTAGTTAATGCATGGCTTATAAACAATAACTATTTTTCACAGAAAATGTTCTACAAAAATAAACACTTTAATTTTCTTAATATATAAATATATATATTTCTATATTGACATATATACATGACAGAGAGGAGGCAAAATCCAATCTGGTACCAGCAACCACGGTTCTAATAGTTTTACATTACTACATAATTACTTCCCAGAAGTCTGACCCACATAGAATTCAGCTGTTGCTGAGCTGCCTGTCACTGTCCTCCTCAGACAGTGAGGGATGGTGGTGCTGTGCACTGCTGCTCCCCTCTCTGTATGCAACCGCCCACCCTGCTGCTTGTACCCCTTCTCCCCTCTGCCTGATTTCATCATCATCCATTCCTTAAAGAAAGTGAGTCTCAGAAGTGAGCTGCTTAGGCCAATCACAGCAGCCACAGTTCCAGGACAGTCAGCTCCAGCAGATGAGCACCGGCCAATAAGATCAAGTTCAAAATGCAAACTCGATCTCATTAGCCGCAGAGTGTCTGCCAGCTTTAAATGACTGGTCCTGCCTCTGTGACAGTCCAACTGCAGCTGCTGTCATTGGGCTAAACGGCTACAGTTGGTTTTTGTGCAGGGGTGTCACTGTGTGGCTAAGGGCATCCCTGTATGCTGCTACAGCGTTGACGGTGAGTCCAGGCAGACTGTTCTACCAACCCGCCCTCACTACTCTTCTAGCTCATCTACACTGCTCATCAAGCCCGCCCCCTCCGCCACTACTCGTCGGCTTGCTGTCATTACTGTTCCAGCTCGCCCCTAGTACTCCTCAGACCTCCTCCATGCCTAGTCCCGCCCTCACTAGTCTGGCAGGCAGGGAGTGGGACAGTTTCTAAACACACCCTCGCCCTTAACCTGGCTCTGGATACAGCGGCAGCCTGCCGGACAGAGCCTCAAGAACAGTAGCACTCCCACTACCTGTGTGTACACCAATGACAGTGGGGGCAGTCAGCAAGGTTGTCGGGGGAAACGGCAATAGGGCGAGTGGAAACTGGGCGCAGGGACACTATCGGCGCCTAGTCCTGCTGTGGGCCTATTTTCGTGGGCGGGCCTGGAGCTGTAGCTCCACCCGCCCCATTGTTAATCCGGCCCTGCCAATAGTGGTCGACCTAATGACTGTAGACCTTTGTAATGTAGATCTGGTGATCCATACTGTTAAACCATTACTTCTGTGGGAGTCGGACCTGTATCTGATAATTGCACGAACCCTTCAGGGTCACCAGCGCTGATTTTCTGTATCATCTCTTTTCTGCCTGTGTGGCTCTGGACAGTCAGTGTCTTGTGAGATTTGACATCACTGTCCCGCGAGACTCTGACTGTACTTAAGCTCCTCGGCGGCTACTGAGGGTAGATGCTAGAATCAAGTGGCCTAAAGAACCTATGATTTCAGGGGGAGGAGCCACGTTACCTGGGGGAGGAGCTAGGCCAGCAGGATGGTTCTTCTACTATCCACGACACAAACTACTACCTTTAGTAACCCGGTGACGAGCGAAGCGAGCCACCGAGCCCGAAGCGTGGCGAGCGTACATTTCGGGTACACTGTTCGGGAATGGCTCCTCCCCCTGGTGTTGTGGCTCCTCCCCGTGATGATGTCAGAGGTCCCTTACCCAACTTGGATTTAGAACTAACCGGCTACTGAGGAGAGAATAGCTGAGCCAGAGCCACCAGAGAGGAAGAAACCAGAGAGAGCAGCTAAATGTTGTGCTTCGGGTTTTTTTTTTGTTAATAACAGTGTTGAGTCTCAGAGACAGTGTGGGGGTGGGGCTTATATGTGGGGGCCCCAGGATGGCCCCTCCTACTACTATGCTAATAAGATGGTTACACACACACACTCCCCTGGCAGTGGTTTCTCCCAGAAAAGAAACTGAAAATGTAGCAAGCATGTTTGCATAAAACATATAGTAGTATTGCACTCCTCACTAGATAGAACAGGTTAAACATCAGAGCATATCAGCATACTGTGGGTTAATCCTCAGGACACAGAAAAATAAGTGAATCGCAAGATAAGATGGGCTAATATATAAAATAATAAATGAATAATACAACTATTCAGTGTTACAGCTTTCACGCATGGGATAAAATATGACTATTCATGTAGAACGTTATTTTAAAAATGTATTTCTCCCTGCGTGTGTCTGTTATTCAGACTACAAAATTACCGATGATTAATACCCATACTGACCAAATGTATATAGAAAATTATTTCCTAAATACGAAAGTCTTCTACACCTCTTCTTTCTTCACACAGCGCTCATGAAATTCAGTTACTCAGACATGTTTTGCATCACTGGTTTCCCTTCCGCTATTGAAAAATTCAGCTATGCACCTGGAAGCAGGGAGGATGAGCTAAATAATGTTCCGTTTACGTGGGCAGTGAGCCGTGGAGAGAGAAAGAGAGCGGCTAATGGCTTCATCTGGCCCCAAGACTAGCTGAATGCGTACATCCTTGATAAGGACAGAGATACTCTGTGCTTTCAACTCACAGAAATATCCAGACGTAAAACAAAGGGCAGAAAAAAAATAATAACAACTGTAAATGTTCTGGACAAAAAGTGCATTAGTGTCAAAAGACTAAGGGGTCTATTTACTAAGCCTTGGATGGAGATAAAGTTGCTGGAGATAAAATACCAGCTAATCGGCTCCTAACTGTCATTTTTCAAACACAGCCTGTGGCATGGCAGTTAGGAGCCGATTGGCTGGTACTTTATCTCCAGCGACTTTATTTCCAACCATGGCTTAGTAAATAGACCCCTTATATGTTGGAGATTGCAATTCAGCTGAAAGCAAGTAGCCGAGGCGACATATACAGTAGAACTGGTTTGACAAGGTATGTATAGAAATTATATAAATTATATACCAACATGGTGCATGTACTTGTGATAAAATAATACTGCATACTGGTATAACAACTGTAAGGTGAACTACTGTAAGTGTAAAGTAGTCTGTGTGCAAATCATCATAGGACTCTGGGGAGCTGCTGAAGTGTGTCTTTACTCATTGCAATCATGCTGAATAGTGGCTGCAGAGGCACTTCCTGTATAACAAATACTTCCTGTGTATAAAACACTTCCTGTATGTCAAGTGGATAACATTAATGCGATCCACATACATCATACATCTACACCAAGCATTAGAAAATACTGTGCATTTGGATAATATGAGTGCGATGTGCACAATAATCAGTAACTTGCATTTGGATGTTATATGGTTTGTATATATTATCAATGACAGACTCGTGTTTAACCTAAGCACTATTTAATGGTAAACTTTGGCAAGTAATGAGACTGACATCAATGCCAGTCCTCTGGATCCCTCTCTGTCGGCCCCATAGCCAGATTAAGGGAAAGACGCAGCCAGAGCACACTGAGATCACTAGCTTTCCCTCTAATGCAGCAGCAGAACCAAGCAGCCAGAATGCGAGCATGCCAGTATTCAGTGCAGGTAGAGACACAGGAGTATCATGTTTCATGAGCTACCGATGGAGATTTACGGCCAGAGGAGAGATAGGATGGTGTAGAGAGCTGTAAGTGACACAGGAATCTCAACTTCTCCCCAACTGGGCAGTAAATTTACTAAGATGGGAGTTCTATTGATGGCATGTTGCCCATAGCAACCAATCAGATTGTACTTCTCATTTATCTAGCACCTTCTAGATAATAATACCTGGAATCTAATTGGTTGTTATGGGCAACATCCTATCTTAAATAGAAATCCCATCTTAGTAAATTTACCCCTGGGTGTCTGAGTCCTGTGTAACCTGTTATCTAATGAGGGTCTAGAGAGAGACCTACTGAGTCCTGTCACTATGTGTATTTTAAGGTTGTTTAAGTTGTCATGGTTCCACTACAATAAAACTGTATAAAATAGTTATTTTTCAGTTAGGTGGCACTATAAAACAGGCATTATTAAACTATCAATTTACATCTAATATACACCATTGGTTTAAATTTAATATACACAATCCATACATCCCAAAATGACCCATTACAGGAGGGACTAAATGCTCTCTACCTGGACTTCCCTCTTAATATATGATTGCAATCACCTGTGTTGAAAAAACTTTCCCTATCAATTAAAAAGTTCAACACAGGTGACATCAATCATATATTAAGATAGAAGTCCAGGTAGAGAGCATAATGTCCCTCCCGGAATGGGTCATGTTGAGGGATATGCAGAATCTAATATACACCAACCCTCCTTCCACCAGGGCCCCCCTGTCTTAAGTGCCCTGGGCACCCCCAAAGCTTAATTCGGCCCTGGTCGGCCTCCGATGATGCATGTGCTGACCAATAGGCATGCATACACATTAGACACTGGGGACCTGAAGCAAGGATCATAGTGATAAGGTAAGCTATCGCTCTTCTTCCAGCTCTTCACCTTGCAAATTAAATGAAAATGATTTATCACATCTACATTAAAAATACAGATTGTGATAAATCTGGCCCTTTATCTACAGTATATTATAATTGACTTTGCCCAGTTTCTTGGCACAATTCCTTCTTGTCCTTCTTTAACCTGTGTTGTAGACCTCAGCATGCTGACTACGGGAAGTGGTTAAAATACCGCTAGTCGATATCCTGGTGACACAGGCTATTCTCCCTCTGTGGGTATCCACAAAACCAATACAGGGAGAATAGAACCTGCGGTGAGCCCAGTGAGCCTATAAAGGGCTTTCTAGTGCTCACCCCACTGCTGGCATTATAGCGGACAGGATCCCGCTGTCAGGATCATGACAGCCGGGATCCCATACGCCGGCATTTCATACTGATCCCCTGACTACTCTTTACATCTGTGCTCCACGGAAATCACATTATGGGGCAGGTACTACGACCTGGGTGTTGAGCGCAAGGGTTAGTATCGGGATCCCAGCGGTTGGGATAGCGGCTGTCAAAATACCGACAGCATCATCCCGGTGATCAGAATACCGACTTAGACTAATTAACAAAGCTAACCCTGTTCCCTAACCCCCCTAACTCTAATCCACCTTCCCTGTGACCTAAACCTAACCCTCCCCCCTCCATGGCCTAACCCTAACCCTCCCACCCCCGTAGTCTAACCCTAACTCTCCCTCACGGTAGCCTAACCCTAGCCTCCCCCCGCATCCTAAACCTAACCTTCCTGCGGCTTACCTCTCCGGCGGAAAGTGAAATCATTGTTTAGGATCCCTGAAGACGAGATCCCGGTCCCGTGATAGTGATAAATGTCGGAATCACAATGCCGGCATTCCGAGTAGTGCTGGGATTTCAGCGACAGGATATCGACAGCCAGGACTGGATCCTGTTGGGCGCAGCTAGAATACATAGGGAAAAACTAACATAAGTTAAATATAACCATATTGGCAGGGGTGGACTGGTCCACAGGGGTACAGGGGAAACCACTGGTGGGCCCAACTTTGCTCTAGAGATCAGGTTCCACACTATGCACCAAAATTACACATTAGTCACATGTTACACTATACTGCACAGGACTATGGTGTATTTTCTACTGTGCATTGCTGTTAGTAGTTTGGTACATTATCTTACATGCACTTACATTTCATATATATATATATATATATATATATAAAAATAATAAGAATTTACTTACCGATAATTCTATTTCTCGTAGTCCGTAGTGGATGCTGGGGACTCCGTCAGGACCATGGGGAATAGCGGCTCCTCAGGAGACAGGGCACAAAAATAAAGCTTTAGGATCAGGTGGTGTGTACTGGCTCCTCCCCCTATGACCCTCCTCCAAGCCTCAGTTAGGATACTGTGCCCGGACGAGCGTACACAATAAGGAAGGATATTGAACCCCGGGTAAGACTCATACCAGCCACACCAATCACACCGTATAACTTTGATCTGAACCCAGTTAACAGTATGACAAACGTAGGAGCCTCTGAACAGACGGCTCACAACAAATAACAACCCGATTTTTTTGTAACAATAACTATGTACAAGTATTGCAGACAATCCGCACTTGGGATGGGCGCCCAGCATCCACTACGGACTACGAGAAATAGAATTATCGGTAAGTAAATTCTTATTTTCTCTAACGTCCTAAGTGGATGCTGGGGACTCCGTCAGGACCATGGGGATTATACCAAAGCTCCCAAACGGGCGGGAGAGTGCGGATGACTCTGCAGCACCGAATGAGAGAACTCAAGGTCCTCCTCAGCCAGGGTATCAAATTTGTAGAATTTTGCAAACGTATTTGCCCCTGACCAAGTAGCAGCTCGGCAGAGTTGTAATGCCGAGACTCCCCGGGCAGCCGCCCAGGATGAACCCACTTTCCTTGTGGAATGGGCCTTGACAGATTTAGGTTTTGGCAAGCCTGCCACAGAATGTGCAAGTTGAATTGTGCTACAAATCCAACGAGCAATCGTCTGCTTAGAAGCAGGAGCACCCATCTTGTTGGGTGCATACAATATAAGCAGTGAGTCAGACTTTCTGACTCCCGCCGTTCTTGAAATATATATTTTCAATGCCCGGACCACGTCCAACAACTTGGAATCCTCCAACTCGTTAGTAGCCGCAGGCACCACAATAGGCTGGTTCAGGTGAAACGCTGACACCACCTTAGGCAGAAAATGAGGACGCGTCCGCAGTTCTGCCCTGTCCGTATGGAAAATCAGATATGGGCTCTTATATGATAAAGCCGCCAATTCTGATACTCTCCTGGCTGAAGCCAGGGCCAGTAGCATGGTTACTTTCCATGTGAGATACTTCAGCTCCACCGATTTGAGCGGCTCAAACCAATGGGATTTGAGAAAATCCAAGACTACATTAAGATCCCACGGTGCCACTGGGGGCACAACCGGGGGCTGTATATGTAGTACTCCTTTTACAAAAGTCTGGACTTCAGGAACTGAAGCCAATTCTTTCTGGAAGAAAATCGACAGGGCCGAAATTTGAACCTTAATGGACCCCAACTTGAGGCCCATAGACAATCCTGTTTGCAGGAAATGTAGGAATCGACCCAGTTGAAATTCCTCCGTGGGGGCCTTCCTGGCCTCACACCACGCAACATATTTTCTCCAAATGCGGTGATAATGTTGTGCAGTCACCTCCTTCCTGGCTTTTACCAGTGTAGGAATGACCTCTTCCGGAATGCCTTTTTCCTTTAGAATTCGGCGTTCAACCGCCATGCCGTCAAACGCAGCCGCGGTAAGTCTTGGAATAGACACGGTCCCTGCTGAAGCAGGTCCCGTCTTAGAGGTAGAGGCCACGGATCCTCCGTGAGCATCTCTTGAAGTTCCGGGTACCAAGTTCTTCTTGGCCAATCCGGAGCCACTAGTATCGTTCTTACTCCCTTCTGCCGTATAATTCTCAGTACTTTTGGTATGAGAGGCAGAGGAGGGAACACATACACTGACTGGAACACCCACGGTGTTACCAGAGCGTCCACAGCTATTGCCTGAGGATCTCTTGACCTGGCGCAATACCTGTCCAGTTTTTTGTTGAGGCGGGACGCCATCATATCCACCATTGGTTTTTCCCAACGGTTCACAATCATGTGGAAGACTTCTGGATGAAGTCCCCACTCTCCCGGGTGTAGATCGTGTCTGCTGAGGAAGTCTGCTTCCCAGTTGTCCACTCCCGGAATGAATACTGCTGACAGTGCTATCACATGATCTTCCGCCCAGCGAAGAATCCTTGCAGCTTCTGCCATTGCTGTCCTGCTTCTTGTGCCGCCCTGTCTGTTTACGTGGGCGACTGCCGTGATGTTGTCCGACTGGATCAACATCGGCTGACCCTGAAGCAGGGGTTTTGCCAGACTTAGAGCATTGTAAATCGCTCTTAGCTCCAGTATATTTATGTGAAGAGACATCTCCAGGCTTGACCATACTCCCTGGAAGTTTCTTCCTTGTGTGACCGCTCCCCAGCCTCTCAGACTGGCATCCGTGGTCACCAGGACCCAGTCCTGTATGCCGAATCTGCGGCCCTCTAACAGATGAGCACTCTGCAACCACCACAGAAGAGACACCCTTGTCCGTGGCGATAAAGTTATCCGCTGATGCATCTGCAGATGCGATCCGGACCATTTGTCCAGCAGATCCCACTGAAAAGTTCGTGCGTGGAATCTGCCGAATGGAATCGCTTCGTAAGAAGCCACCATCTTTCCCAGGACTCTTGTGCATTGATGTACAGACACTGTCCCTGGTTTTAGGAGGTTCCTGACAAGTTCGGATAACTCCCTGGCTTTCTCCTCCGGAAGAAACACCTTTTTCTGAACCGTGTCCAGAATCATTCCCAGGAACAGCAGACGTGTTGTCGGGGTCAACTGAGATTTTGGAAAATTCAGAATCCACCCGTGTTGTTGCAGCACTACTTGGGTTAGTGCTACTCCGTCCTCCAGCTGTTCTCTGGACCTTGCCCTTATCAGGAGATCGTCCAAGTAAGCGATAATTAATACGCCTCTTCTTCGCAGAAGAATCATCATTTCGGCCATTACCTTGGTAAAGACCCGAGGTGCCGTGGACAATCCAAACGGCAGCGTCTGAAACTGATAATGACAGTTTTGCACCACGAACCTGAGGTACCCTTGATGTGAAGGGCAAATTGGGACATGCAGGTAAGCATCCTTTATGTCCAGGGACACCATAAAGTCCCCTTCTTCCAGATTCGCTATCACTGCTCTGAGTGACTCCATCTTGAACTTGAATTTTTGTATGTACAGGTTCAAAGGTTTCAGATTTAGAATAGGTCTTACCGAGCCGTCCGGCTTCGGTACCACAAATAGCGTGGAGTAATACCCCTTTCCCTGTTGTAGGAGGGGTACCTTGACTATCACCTGCTGAGCAAACAGCTTGTGAATGGCTTCCAATACCGTCTCCCTGTCTGAGGGAGACGTTGGCAAAGCAGACTTTAGGAACCGGCGAGGGGGAGACTTCTCGAATTCCAACCTGTAACCCTGAGATACTACCTGCAGAATCCAGGGGTCCACCTGTGAGCAAGCCCACTGTGCGCTGAAATTCTTGAGTCGACCCCCCACCGTTCCTGAGTCCGCTTGTAAGGCCCCAGCGTCATGCTGAGGGCTTTGCAGAACCCTGGGAGGGCTTCTGTTCCTGGGCAGGGGCTGCTTGCTGCCCTCTCTTACCCCTTCCTCTGCCCCTAGGCAGATATGACTGTCCTTTTGTCCGCTTGTTCTTATAGGACCGAAAGGACTGCGGCTGAAAAGACGGTGTCTTTTTCTGTTGGGAGGGGGTCTGAGGTAAAAAGGTGGATTTTCCGGCAGTTGCCGTGGCCACCAGATCCGATAGACCGACGCCAAATAATTCCTCCCCTTTATACGGCAATACTTCCATATGTCGTTTGGAATCCGCATCACCTGACCACTGTCGCGTCCATAAACTCCTTCTGGCAGATATGGACATCGCATTTACTCTCGATGCCAGAGTGCAAATATCTCTCTGCGCATCTCGCATATAAAGGAAAGCATCCTTTAATTGCTCTATAGTCAATAAAATACTGTCCCTATCCAGGATATCAATATTTTCAGTCAGGGAATCCAACCAGACGGATCCAGCACTGCACATCCAGGCTGAGGCGATGGCCGGTCGCAGTATAACACCAGTATGTGTGTATATACTTTTTAGGGTAGTTTCCAGTCTCCTATCTGCTGGATCCTTGAGGGCGGCCGTATCCGGAGACGGTAACGCCACTTGTTTTGATAAGCGTGTGAGCGCCTTATCCACCCTAGGGGGTGTTTCCCAGCGCGCCCTAACCTCTGGCGGGAAAGGGTATAATGCTAATAACTTTTTTGAAATTAGCATTTTTCTATCTGGGTTAAACCACGCTTCATCACATACATCATTTAATTCCTCTGATTCAGGAAAAACTACAGGTAGTTTTTTCACCCCCCACATAATACCCCTTTTTGTGGTACTTGCAGCATCAGAGATATGCAAAGCCTCCTTCATTGCCGTGATCATATAACGTGTGGCCCTACTTGAAAATACGTTTGTTTCATCACCGTCGACACTAGATTCAGTGTCTGTGTCTGGGTCTGTGTCGACCGACTGAGGTAAAGGGCGCTTTACAGCCCCTGACGGTGTCTGAGACGCCTGGGCAGGTACTAACTGGTTTGCCGGCCGTCTCATGTCGTCAACTGATTTTTGTAATGTGCTGACATTATCACGTAATTCCATAAACAAAGCCATCCATTCCGGTGTCGACTCCCTGGGGGGTGACATCACCATTATCGGCAATTGCTCTGCCTCCACGCCAACATCGTCCTCATACATGTCGACACACACGTACCGACACACAGCAGACACACAGGGAATGCTCTTATCGAAGACAGGACCCCACTAGCCCTTTGGGGAGACAGAGGGAGAGTTTGCCAGCACACACCCAAGCGCCATAATATATATGGGAACAACCTTATATAAGTGTTGTTCCTTATAGCAGCTTAAATATATCCAGTATATCGCCAAAAAATGCCCCCCCCCCTCTCTGTTTTACCCTGTTTCTGTAGTGCAGTGCAGGGGAGAGTCCTGGGAGCCTTCCTCACAGCGGAGCTGAGCAGGAAAATGGCGCTGTGTGCTGAGGAGAATAAGCCCCGCCCCCTATTTCGGCGGGCTTTCCTCCCGTGGATTTAGATAAGTGGCATGGGTTAAATACATACATATAGCCTTAATGGCTATATGTGATGTATTCTTTTGCCTTAAGGTAATAAAATATTGCTGCCCAGGGCGCCCCCAGCAGCGCCCTGCACCCTCCGTGACCGCTTGGTGTGAAGTGTGTGACAACAATGGCGCACAGCTGCAGTGCTGTGCGCTACCTTCATGAAGACTGAAAAGCCTTCTGCCGCCTGTTTCCGGACCTTCAATCTTCAGCATCTGTAGGGGGGGTCGGCGGCGCGGCTCCGGGACGAACCCCAGGGCGAGACCTGTGTTCCGACTCCCTCTGGAGCTAATGGTGTCCAGTAGCCTAAGAATCCAATCCATCCTGCACGCAGGTGAGTTGAAATTCTCTCCCCTAAGTCCCTCGATGCAGTGAGCCTGTTGCCAGCAGGACTCACTGAAAATAAAAAACCTAAAAAACTTTTTCTAAGCAGCTCTTTAAGAGAGCCACCTAGATTGCACCCTGCTCGGACGGGCACAAAAACCTAACTGAGGCTTGGAGGAGGGTCATAGGGGGAGGAGCCAGTACACACCACCTGATCCTAAAGCTTTATTTTTGTGCCCTGTCTCCTGCGGAGCCGCTATTCCCCATGGTCCTGACGGAGTCCCCAGCATCCACTTAGGACGTTAGAGAAAACAAGTAGATACAGAGTGCACTAATATTCCAACTGGTTGAGAATTGATCAATTCCAGATTCAAGGACGGGACTTCTCTTGAGTTCTTATCCCCTTAGGGAATTCCTGATTGGGGCTTATAGAGAAATTCCTGATTGGGATTGGGGCCTGATAGAGTTTCTCTATAGGCCCCAATCAGGAATTCCCTAATGGGATAAGAACTTAAGAGAAGTCCTTGAATCTGGAATTGATCAATTCTCAACCAGTTGGAATATTAGCGCACTCTGTATCTACTTGTTATTTGTTTCTATTTCTAAGATCCTACCGACAGGGGATCTTTCAGTAGTGCTGCTGAACTTCAGCGCAGGAAGGGTATTTTCGTTGTTTGATATATATGTATATATATATATATATATTTATTAGGATACATGGACATACACTCTGTAATGGCATCTACCTAGCACTGCATTTCCCCAGTGGGCACTTCATGTCCCAGTCCACTACATGTTGGCATTAAATTGAGGTAGAGGGATGCAGATAAATTGGAGAACCTCATCTTAAGTTTTGCTACACTGTGTGACATCTCTATAAGGTTATGGATATGTCAGGTAAAAGCTTATGTAACTTTCTTTGGTGTAATTAACCTAAATGATTTGGGACCTATTTATCATTGGGGAGGTGTGGTGGACACCTAATTACCGGAGCAACTCAGTATTGCTCCGTCATGGGGATAGCGGCCATGAAAAGCACCTGTCCTAGCAATCAGTGCCAGGTCTGCCCAGCGAGCATGTGTGGCCACAGGATCGCAGGTCACTCACTGCAGAGGCTAGGTTGGGAGGGCTGTGTCATAGGTCAATTCTATATTGCAGTTTCAAATTAAAGCGGTCTACATGCAAAAAAAAACCAGCCAGTATTTACCCTGCATAAAAAAAAATATATATTTGCACCCCTTACATTGCAGCATGGTTTGTCCAGGTGCACAGTTGTTCCTTTTTTTGTTGTTGCTTGTTTTGCTCCCAATTCTGAATCAACCGCAGAGTATTCATTGGAGTCAGTTGGGTTGCTCCCTCAGCCATTCAATCATGGGCCTCCACAGCTGGTCTTCAGGAGACGGCAGATTCCTGCAGAAATGTTATCCTGAACACAGTTCTACTTTCCATACTGAGCAGAGTGGTATGAATGGTGCTTTGTTGAGATCAGAACTAGGACTATTGCATTTGTATTTCTGTCACTGAATAACTACATAGAGGGGCTCACCAGATGAGGGGGTTTCAAAGTGGAGGAGAAAAGAACTATTATAATTCAGGAATAATTTTGCATCTATGGAGGGTAGAAAAAAATCATGTTTAATGTAATAAGAAGGATTTTGAAAGAGCAATGCTGAAGAGATCCATGTTCATATTGGCTACAAGATTGCGTGTGTGTGTGTGTGTGTGTGTGTGTGTGTGTGTGTGTGTGTGTGTGTGTGTGTGTGTGTGTGTGTGTGTGTAACTTATACAGAGCACAACTAAGGGCGGCAGTCATTGGACTTCCAGCAAGTGAATAAAGGACTACTGAGTCTGTTCAAATTAGGTTCAACATTTCGGTGTCTCCACCTTTATCAAGAACTCCATTAGAACAATGGACCGTGCATCAGATTGGAGGGAAAGCACATGCGATTTGGCCATTTTCTTCCATTTTTATTGGCCCGAAACATCAGAATCGGATTAAATCGGGCAAAATCACACTAGTGTAGGGGCACCTTAACTCCTCAGTCCTGATGACGGGGTCCAGCGTCACTCTCAGAGAAATACCAAGTTTCATGAGCTGATCTGTATGTATTCAATTATCATCCTCTAGCGTCACCTCTTGTTGAAAATATACCTTTTTAAAAAAATGTTTCTGGAGTGTTAAATTTGTAGCCAGATTTGCTTCTGTCTATTTGAAGTTATTTAACCAAACAAAGGCACACAGGCGGTTGATCATAGTGCCGGATTGTGGATTTTTATATATATATATATATATATATATATATATCGCAAGTAAACTCCGGCACTCCAGTCCTCCCCCTCAGGGTGTACCTCGCTCCGGTGCCCTCCCCAGGGATCCTCTCCCTGACATGTACCAACAATCGAAATCAGAGGCGGCACTCAGAGTCTTTGAAAGCAGTGGAAAAAACTGTATTTGTGAGGTCAACGTTTCGGGGACCACCTCCCCGTCTTCAGGAGAAGACGGGGAGGTGGTCCCCGAAACGTTGACCTCACAAATACAGTTTTTTCCACTGCTTTCAAAGACTCTGAGTGCCGCCTCTGATTTCGATTGTTGGTATATATATATATATATATATATTTTAAACAAATGAAGTGTAAAAAAATGCCTAAAAGTGTGTAACAATCATATTATTTCTTTGGCTTTGTGAACAACAAAGTGCATACGTGAAGACATATATAACACAAAAACATGATGATAAATAGATCTCATAGACTTAACTTCGTTTGTCTTCGGTCATATGACCACCATTTTCTTCATGATATATATAGAAAAATGAGTAAAAAGGAAGAAAACATCCTGTGCACTGTATAAACACTGCATTTACCAATAGTATCCACTGTGATCAAATTTAGGAGCAGTATAGTCCCAATAACAGACTTTAAAGGGTCCTTCACTACAGGTACCTGTTTTTTGTTTTGTTTTGTTTTGTTTTGTTTTTGTTTTTTAATAAAATCATAGTTTTAATTCCACAATAAAAGACACATAACAGGTAACACATATACATGAGGAAGTCCAAGGCAGTATGTCATATTACAAGATATAAATAAATGTGTTTTCTATCCTCAGATGGTTTATATACTGTATAGGTTTACCATACCACCCCTTAAAACCGGAACACTCATGAATTAAACAGGTACTATGGCTGATCAAATCCAGGTGAAATGCAGGCTTGAATTAAGCCAGCCACAGAACCTGTGTAATTCATGAGTGTCCCAGTTTAAAGGGATAGTATATGGTAAGCAGTGGCGTAAGTTTGCCCCAGTCGCCCGGAGGCATGATAAATGTTGGTGCCCCCCCTAAATACTGTATACATACACACCCTTCATATGTAGCTATCCGGCACTCATGTTGAACAGTAGTAGCGTGCTCAGGTGCCTTTCCAAATAGTAATATAGATACACATACAAAGTGGACGGCACTCCAAGTCAGTCATCACAATAAAATAGACACCAGCATACCTTTATAGCACACCTACAGTACTCCCTCACCCAACAGTGTGTCACAATGTAGATGCTTTGGCGCAGTGATGTGCCGATATACAGTATATATATATATATATATATATATATATATAACAACACACAAATGCCTCTTTCACTTAAACACACACACCTCTCACTTACACTCACACCTCTTACTTACACACGCCTCCTTAGCTTAAACGCACACATGCCTCCTTCGCTTAAACACACACAATCCTCACTTACACACACGCCTCTCACTTACACAAACGCCTCTCACTTACACATGCTTCCTTCACTTAAAATCACACACACACACGCCTCCTTCATTTAAACTCACACCCACACTTCCTTCACTTAAACACACAAACATGCCTCTTTCACTTACACACACATGCCTCTCTCACACATACACGTACACACACACACACACGTCTCCCTTACACGTACACATGCCTCTTTCACTTAAAAAACACACACACACACACACAAAAACAAACACATGCTTCCTTCACTTACACACACACACACACACACACACACCTCGCTTAAACATGCACACATAAAACACAGTGCTGCCAACATTCATTAAAGACCCCCCAGCACCCCTCCCCTTTCCAACTACACACCCCCCCACAGTGCAGCTTGAGGCAAGTGCTGCCAGTGCCTACCTGCTGCTATCAGCCCAACGGAAGAACAGAGAGCATCACTTGGCCAGCTCATCTGAAAGGGCCTGGCAGGAGCTGCGTTCTGGAGCTCCCCCTAGCTGTAGCCACAGCCAGCTCTCTGTATATACTAGGACAGGGGTGGCCAACCAGTCAGATGCAAAGAGCCAGAAAAGATCTGTAGTCAAGGACAAGAGTCAGTATCATGCGCGCGCCGAAGGCGCGTGTGCAAAAATGGGGGCATGGTCTAGTTTTCACAAAGCCACACCTCATTTTGTGCGCACACCTTTCGTTATGACGTTTGTAGGAGTATGACCTTGTGTCATAACTCCGTTTTTAGTCATGTTGTACAGTGCCAAATACATATAATGCCCGGGTGAGGTATGGTATGCCGGCGGCCGGGCTCCAGGCAACCAGCATACCGGCGCCGGAAGCCCGACCGCCGGCATACCGACAGCGTGGCGAGCGCAAATGAGCCCCTTGTGGACTCTCTACGCGCGCCACACTATTTATTCTCCCTCCAGGGGGGTCGTGGACCCCCACGATGGAGAAAAATGGCAACCTGACGACCACCCATAATGCCCCTATACAGTGCCACATACATATAAAAATGTCAAAAAATGGGTGCCTCCACACTGCCAAAAACATATGTCCCCACAGTGCCAGATACATATATGCTCCAAAGTGCCAGATACATATATGCCCCACAGTGCCAGATACATATATGCCTCACAGTGCCAGATACATATATGCCTCACAGTGCCAGATACACATGACCCCCCAGTGCCAGATATACATGTCCCCCCAGTGCCAGATATGCCCCCAGTGCCAGATATATATGTCCCCACAGTGCCAGCTATGCCCCTAGTGCCAGATATATATGTCCCCAAAGTGCCAGCTATGCCCCCAATGCAGTGTCCCACAGTGCCAGATATGCCCCAGTGCCAGATATACATGTCCCCACACAGTGCCAGCTCTGCCCCCAGTGCCAGATATATGTGTTCCCCCCCAGTGCCAGCTATGCCCCTGTGCCAGATATGCCTCCAGTGCCAGATATATATGCCCCCACAGTGCCAGCTATGCCCCTAGTGCCAGATATATATGTCCCCAAAGTGCCAGCTATGCCCCCAGTGCCAGATATGCCCCCAGTGCCAGATATATATGTCCCCACAGTGCCAGCTATGCCCCCAATGCCAGTGTTCCCAGTGCCAGATATGCCCCCAGTGCCAGATATATATGTCCCCACAGTGCCAGCTATGCCCCCAATGCCAGTGTCCCACAGTGCCAGATATGCCCCCAGTGCCAGATATATATGTCCCCACAGTGCCAGCTATGCCCCCAATGCCAGTGTCCCCACAGTGTCAGCTATGACCCCCAGTGCCAGGTATACATGTCCCCACAGTGCCAGCAATGCCCCCAGTGCCAGATATACATGACCCCCCCTCCCCCTCCCTTGTGCTGCTCACCGCGCTGCTGCTGTCTGTGAGGGGAGGAGAGCGCAGCGTGCGCCTCCCCTGCCCCTCACTCTCCGGCGGCTGTGTCCCTCTTCAATTATGCACCGGTCCATGAGCCAATCAAAGCTCGCGGACTGGCAGCCTTAGCTGCCGGTCCGCAAGCTCTGATTGTCTCACGGACCGGCGCTGAATTGAAGCACGCCGCCGCCGGAGAGTGAGGGGCAGGGGAGGCGCACGCTGCGCTCTCCTCCCCTCACAGACAGCAGCAGCGCGGTGAGCGGCAGTGGGAGACAGTGGAGGAGAGGTGCCCCCTTGAGGCCAGGAGCCCAGCGGCAGCCGACTCCACTGCCTCCCAGAGTTCCGCCCCTGATGGTAAGTCTATTTATATATATATAATTTTCCGGTGGGAGGACGGCTTGCTTGACTGCAGATATCTATAGTTCCTGCAAATAGATTTCTTAGCTTTAAATGGGATAAAAACTAGCGAGTCCCGCCTTTCAGGAAGTACTGGGAACACCTTCCAGGAGGTACTGGGGACTTGGGGATCAGAGTTCAGGAGCCAGAGCAATCCACCAACGAAAATATAAAACTGCATATTAGGCGTGTGGAGCTGGAGCAGGGATCAGCTCCTTGAAGGCTGAAATCTCTGGTTCTGGGCATAGTAGAGACAAGCTGCCAGTGTCCACCAAAAGGGAAGAGTCCCAGATTTTGAAGATTGCCCTCAGAAAAACTCTAAGTCAGACAGAACCCAAGATATCTTGCAGTGAAGAGCAATTAACAGGCTTTGATGGGGACCACTGCTTTGAAGTCGGAATTCTCTGGTTCCCTAGGGCCGATTTGCAGAAATCTGGTACCCCTGGAAAGAGGGGACCCTCAGCTATCATCCTAGGACCCTTTTACTCTTGGGACCTTTGGGCAAGAGCCCATTGAGCCCATATGAAAAGACGGCCCTGATAGCTGCTCCTTGAGAGTACACAGACGTCATAAAGGTACAGCAATGTGTTTAGTAAAAGTTGCTTGAAGGTGTTTACAAGTCAGTAAATGAAAGAATTCTGAAGGCAAATAACTCAACAAGGGACCCATTGGTAGGACGGGTGTAGTATGGTATGCCGGCGGCCGGGCTCCCGGCGACCAGCATACCGGCGCCGGGAGCCCGACCGCCGGCATACCGACAGCATGGCGAGCGCAAAGGAGTCCCTTGCAGGCACGGTGGTGCGCTACACGCGCCATGCTATTTATTCTCCCTCCAGGGGGGTCGTGGACCCCCACGAGGGAGAATATCTGTTGGTATGCCGGGTGTCGGTATTCCGGTGCAGGTATACTGTGCGCCGGGATCCCGACATTCGGCATACTGAAGACCACCCGGTAGGACAAGGGGGTTGGAATGGAGATGTTGGGTAGAAATTTCACCTAATTGCAGTAGGTCAGCTTTGTATGTGTAGTATGTGTTTCCTAGGCTCAGTGCTATGTATTGGCGAATAGCTTGTGTCAGGTGCCAGACCCTGTGTACCATTTATGGCAATATCATTGTGCATCACTTCTCCAAGGCCGCTAGCTGAGAGACACCGGTCAAGTTGCAAATTAATCATGCTCTTCTTTACAAAGGCAACATTTTTTCTTATGTTAAAATCAGATAACCAATGAATGGGCCTGATTCACATGTGGTTGGAGGTGCTTTCGCTACCGCTTACATTAAAGCAGCAGCAATGCGCAGATATAGTAATGCAGCAGGGACGTGCAGTCAGGGGAGGCAGGGGAGGCAGTGCCTCCCCTGCCATTAATGATTAAAATAATATAAAGAAGATACTGACACATATTCTGTGTCAGGAGTAGTTTCTTTATATTATCCTAATCATTTTAATGCTAAAAAAGTAATTTGGGAGGCACTGATAGCAGTGCCTCCCGTTAACTATAAGAACAAGTCATGGTGCTGGGGGGGCGGGGCCAAGCACTGGGCTGTAAAAGCCCAGTAAAAACCAGAGCGGAAAGCGGCACTTGTACAAGTGCCTCGTTGACAGGGAAAACCCGCCCCTGTCAGCGAGGCAGATGTGATTGGACAGCGGATCCAGTGCTGGATCCGCTCGTCCAATCACCTGTATGTGGCGGGGTGAAGCGGCGGCGGGACCCGGCGCTACTGTGGAGCTCAGCCGCCCGTCACTAGTACAGTAGCACGGCGGGGTCAAGAGGCAGCGGGACCCGAGCTCTTTCTCCGAGTAATGCACCCTTCATCAAGCTGTGAGTATGCGCTGGGAGAAGGGGAGCTGTGTGTGTGGGGATGGGGGGGGGGGGGGGGGGGGAATTTGTACAGTATGTATGCGCAGGTATGGGAGGGAGGCTGTACTGTGTATGCACGGGGGAGCTGTACTTTGTGTTTTCGTGGGGGGGGGGGGGGGGTTGTACTGTTTATGCGCAGGTGAGGAGGCAAGCTGGTAAGATGTACTATGTGTATGCACGGGGGTTGCTGTACTGATTCGGGCAAGTTCGAGGGGGGGTAAGTGGAAGGGGGATTGTGATGTCATAGGGATAATATAATGTATGCATGTTAGAATACTTTTTTGGATACCTTGGCTTTTTGGGATTTAAAGAGGCTATTTAGTGAGGATTTTAGGCAGGATTAAAGTGCTAGGGCTACAAATTGTGTATATATTATATGTGTATATTATTCTTTATCGGCACATGCAAGGTGGATTTGTCGATCTGGGGTTAAGGGGGAGGTGGTCGCGGGGTCCAGACATGTCAATGTGCCGGGCTCCAAGATTTCTTTTGCTGGCCCTGTGTGCACATATATATGTAAATTCACAGAGTGCATTGCCGGATACACGTTACACACACGCACACACACGCACACATATATATTTCTATATATATTATGTATATGTATGTACGTACGTACGTACGTACGTATGTGTGTATATATATATATATATATATATAAAATCTCAGTGCCTCCCTAGCCAGTGACCTCACCGCACGCCACTGTAATGCAGCAAGAGGAGTCTGATTTACATAGACACCTCCTGCTTGCATTGCTGAAGAGTCCTAGAAAGAGGCCAGGAATTTCTATCCTCTGATGGAGATCCCGGCCTTGGCACCCCTCCAAAACGACGGCAACTTGCTTCCGTTTTGCCGCCCTCTCCCCATCCCCAAAATAGCTTCAGACTGTCAATGGGCTGCGATTAGCTGAAAGCGGGCTTCCTGTAGGAAGCCACTCCCTGCCTTTTGTGCAGCCCAATCTGGCTTCTATGGGCGGCAGCCTATGCACTCCATAGAAGCCGGGGTTTGCACATATGCAGTGCGGCATCTGCGCATGTGCTGGTCCCAGCACTTGCCGTATCCATTGGGCAAGTGCTGGTACCCGGGCTGGCTGTCTCATCTCTGGGCCCAGGGGTAGCAGCAGCACGCCATCTAAATGTAAGTAGGAGCTGCTGCTGTCTACATCAGTGGTTCCCAAACGTGGTCCTCAAGGCAGCTTGGTCCAGGTTTAAAGCATATGCATATCCATATTTGAGCACAGATGGTATAATCAAACTGAGGTACTAATTAAGTCACCTGTGCTTAAGCATGGCTTTCTTTAAAATCTGGATTGTTGGGGTGCTTTGAGGACTGCGTTCGAGAACCATTGGCATATGTAGTGGGAAGAGTGGATGAGACACAGAAATTTAAGGTGTGTACACATGGTGAGATCCTTACTATGCCTGATTTTGACTGTGATTTCCTTTGCACTCCCCCAAAGCCCAGATAGCACAGATTCTGACTATCTGTATAGGCGCATACACACGGTGAGATTCGGGCTAACCCCTATGCGACAGGGGCTAGGTCGGCATCACAAGCACATAATGACTGTGCTTGCGATACTGACTATGGGGGTCATTTTGAGTTGATCGCTAGCTGCCGTTGTTCGCAGTGCAGTGATCAGGCTAAAAATTGGCATTTCTGCGCATGCGTGTGCACCGCAATGCACAGGTGCGTTGTACGGGTACAATGAGCATCGTGGGTTTGCACAGAGTGTAACGAACATTCCAGTCACACGGCCGAACGCAGGAAGATTGACATGAATTAGGCGTTTCTGGGTGACAAATGACCATTTTCAGGGAATGCTTAGAAAAAGGCAGGCATAGCAGAAAAAACGCAGGCGTGGCTGAGCGTTCGCTGGGCGGGTATGTGACATCAAAAGCCGTCCCTCCGTCGTTAGAATCAACGCACACGAAGAGTAACTACAGGGCTGGTCTTGTTTTGCACCACAAGATTTTGCAGGCGCTCTGCTGCACAAGCGTTCGCACTTCTGCAAAGCGAAAATACACTCCCCAGTGGGCGGCGACAATGCGCTTGCACAGCTGCTAAAAACTGCTAGCGAGCGATCAACTCGGAATGACCCCCTATGTGCGATTTTGGCTAAGTGTCAATTTTGACTATCTTTTCTACGAGATAGTCAAAATGTACTTGCCTGCACAGGCTATTATTATTATTATTATTATTATTATTATTATTATTGTTATTATTATTACATTTTATTTATAGGGCGCCACAAGTGTTTCGCAGCGCCATACAAAGGACAGTACAGGGAGACAAAACTTAGCATTACAGTAAATAAATAACAAAAATAGAGTACAGGTAACAAAGACCACCACAATTCTCAAAACATAATACAGCTTAGATGTAAGTAGCGAGGGAGTAATCATTGTACTACTTGGTGCTGGTGGCCATAGATAGAGATGAGCCTTTACCAGCAGGAGAGAAAGCGGGTAAAGATGGTCGCTAAGTAGGAGAGAACTGTGAGTGAAATGTGTCGAGAAGAGGGCTTAGACAACAAGAGGAAAGAGGGCCTTGCTCTGAAGAGCTAACAATCTAGTGGGGAGGGGTGACAGACAGATTACATGAGGTGCAAGCAAGCGGGAGGAAGCCTGATGGCAGTATGCAAGCAAAGCTGAGATGTTCAAGGCATGGGGCAGGGGGATGGAGGAGCAGCCTAAGGACTAGGTGATGTATCGGAGGGGTACGCTTTGATAAATAGGTGGGTTTTCAGTGCCTGTTTGAAGCTTTGCAAGGTCGGGCTTGCGATGCCAACCGCACGGGACCGTGCATCGGCATTGCATCGGGATCGCAAGATGACTTTCACCTTGTGATCTGCACTAACTTTTCTTACGATTTTGACTATATAGTCAAGTCGTAGGAAAATATCTCACCGTGTGTACACACCATATTTGAGATTGAGGATCCGACATGCATTGAATAGACCCCCTATGTCTTCAGACAGAGATCCTGGAAACATGAACTATTATGTACATACACTAATAAACAAGGAAGCAAATCTGCAGAAATAAGTGTATAATGATGCAAAGACAAGATAGACGTAGCATTGCATATCTACATTTTTCTAAATTTGTAGATGGTCCTTAATTAAAGTGCACCTTTCACATATATAAGTGGAGGCAGTCAGGCTGTGGGTTGACCCAAGTACATTAAACCTTTCATTCCTCCGAAAGGTAAATGTTTTTGCCTATTCTCAAATAGGAGTCTCTTTATCACCAGTGTAGCACTGTTCCAGAGCCTATCGGTCATGGTCATATATAGATTTTCCAGATATTTCTTCTGAGGTGGGAGAACAAGGAAAGTATGTTGTGCCACCCTAGATTAAGGGGCACGTGTGCACTGCACATCCTTCACCCATTGTAGGCACACCACTGCCAGGGTTGCTCTTGAAAAAAAAAATCAGGCTCCTAGGCTGTGGTTTTCTCCCTCACATTGTCCATTACCCTTCATACCTCAAATGCTACAATTTGTGCCTATGACTGGGCAGCTGAGGACATTTCTGGGACCAGAGGGAAGAACACATCAGTGAGCTCTTTAACCCTTTAACAAACACAATGTTAAACTGCTCTCTAGCAGGTGTCATATGTTCTCACTGCAGGACATAGATGTCATGTTTCTGCTGGTTTCCACAGATTACGCAGTGTGTGGGTTTGTGGCATTTTTAGAGCAAAGTGGAAAGATCAGAGCTTAATTTAGACTTGGGTCAGGTTGTAAATGTGATCTAGGCTTATTTTTAGGATTTGGTGCTCAACCAGAGGACTTGCCAGTCAGAATCAGCTTACACAGGAGCCGATACAGAGGTGGGCATATATTACACCGGAGAAATAGACACGGAAAATGGCATATTTTCACACTTCTGCATAGATGAGTCTGCCGCTGCCTGGGTAGCATAGTGAGCTGTGGTGTAACTTACAAAAGTCATAATTATCAGTGTGTACTTAGACCTGCCTAATACTAGGTACAAAAATTACACCTCATAACAAGGCAAATATGTGCCGATCTGAATAAATCTAATTTTCCCCAACACACCCCGTTACTGAACCTTGCACACATGAGAATGCCCGTTTACTCTCCTATACTGCCTTTCTGGTCATGGGCATCAGGAAGGGTTAGCTTGGTGCAAAGTACCTGAGCCTGGGCATGTCTGGGGAGCCAACCCTGTCAGGGAGGCCTAACTATGCGCCCAAGATGGTATGGCCACACACCCTCAAAATGCATAGCTTCTGATCATGTATTCCATACGCTGCATGTTGCTAAGTTGAGATATAATTGAACATAACAAAGAAGGCTATTTGACAAGTGGTAGCAGAAAGTATTTGGCGTACTCATTTGTTTTGGTACTTGGTTGCTGTTGGGAGACTCAAAAGAAGGAGTAAAAAAAATGGAATTTGGAGAATATGGGATATGAAAATTAATGACCCGCCAAGATTTGAGATATTTGGCCGTGACCACCAAATTATTGAGCAAAGGCCCTCATTCCGAGTTGTTTGCTCGCTAGCAGATTTTAGCAGCATTGCACACACTAGCCCGCCGCCCTCTGGGAGTGTATCTTAGCTTAGCAGAATTGTGAATGAAAAATTAGCAGAATTGCGAATAGAAATTTCTTGGCTGTTTCTGAGTAGCTCGAGACTTACTCCTACATTGCGATCAGTTCAGCCCGTTTCGTTCCTGGTTTGACATCACAAACACGCCCTGCGTTCGGCCAGCCACTCCCCCGTTTCTCCAGACACTCCCACGTTTTATCCTGGCACGCCTGCGTTTTTCCACACACTCCCAGAAAACGGTCAGTTTCCGTCCAGAAACACCCACTTCCTGTCAATCACACTACGATCACTTCAACGATGGAAATTTTTCGTTCGGACGTGAGTAAATCTACTAAGTTTTGAGATAAAATACTTAGCGCATGCGCACTGCGTACCATGCGCATGCGCATTTTCGCCTTAATCGCTCTGTTGCGAAAATCGGCAACGAGCGAACAACTCAGAATGACCCCCAATGTACCTTCAGATGAACAGCCTCTCCAACATCTGTTTGATGTGTCTGGAAACATTTTACTAAGACATGTGGGTACATAGTATCATCTGTATAGCAATTGTAAACGTTTTCTTTAGAGCTGGAAGCAGCGTTTTCCCAAATCTCTGACCAATCATCCTCATTCAATGCACCACCCAAGTTTGTTGGGTCTGGGACTCAGGGTCGACAACAAAAAGGTCGACACACCCTAGGTCGATGCCAATTGGTCGACACACCTTAGGTCGACATGGACAAAAGGTCGACAGGAACAAGGTCGACATGGAAAAAGGTCGACATGAGTTTTTTTATGTTTTTTTGGTGTCGCTTTCTTCGTAGAGTGACCGGGAACCCCAATTAGTGCACCGCGTCCCCTCGCATGGTGCCTTCACTCCGCTACCGCTTCGCTCGGCACAGATTACCGCTCCAATCGTAGTCCACGTGGATCATTAAGTATGAAAAGGTTCCAAAAAAGAAAAAAATTGTCAAAAACTCATGTCGACCTTTTTCCATGTCGACCTTGTTCCTGTCGACCTTTTGTCCATGTCGACCTAAGGTGTGTTGACCAATTGGCATCGACCTAAGGTGTGTCGACCTTTTTGTTGTCGACCTGGAGTCCGGATACCAGTTTGTTATCCAAGCAATTTCGTGGGGATTCACAGATACCTATTATACCCTGTGGATTGTACCAACCTTTTCATATTGGTTGTTATAGGCAACTTCTCCACTGGTCCACATCCACACTCTTTTATTAATAAGAATAATAATAAGAATAATTTATTTACATAGTGCTCTTTCTCCAATAGGACTTAAGTGCTTAATAGATAGAATGAACATAGGGCTAATTCAAGGTTGATTGCAAAGCAACATTTCCCTCTAATGGGCAAAACCATGTGCACTGCTGGGAGCAGATATAACATGCAGAGAGAGTTATAGGGCCTACACACTGGGTGATGTTTTCGACCATCGATAATATCGACCAACTATATTATCGATGATCGATTTTACCTGCACACTGTACGAAATTGATGGTCAATTTGGATAATATGAGAGTACATACATCTGTATCGTACAAATTGACTGGCATGTATCAACGATGAACGATTGCGCATCGTTTAGCATTGATGCATCCACACTTAAAAAGAATACAAAAATATATGTACATGTGTATCCTCTATCCACTAAGTGGCAGAGAAAACACTTTCAGGCGCTGGCTCTCTCTCTCTCTATTTCTCTCTCTCAATGAAAACACATAATGGTGGTCATTCCGAGTTGTTCGCTCGGTAAATTTCTTCGCATCGCAGCGATTTTCCGCTTAGTGCGCATGCGCAATGTTCGCACTGCGACTGCGCCAAGTAAATTTGCTAAGAAGTTAGGAATTTTACTCACGGCTTTTTCATCGTTCAGGCGATCGTAATGTGATTGACAGGAAGTGGGTGTTTCTGGGCGGAAACTGGCCGTTTTATGGGTGTGTGTGAAAAAACGCTACCGTTTCTGGGAAAAACGCGGGAGTGGCTGGAGAAATGGAGGAGTGTCTGGGCGAACGCTGGGTGTGTTTATGATGTCAAACCAGGAACGACAAGCACTGAACTGATCGCAGATGCCGAGTAAGTCTGGAGCTACTCAGAAACTGCTAAGAGAGGTGTAATCGCAATATTGCGAATACGTCGTTCGCAATTTTAAGATGCTAAGATTCACTCCCAGTAGGCGGTGGCTTAGCGTGAGTAAATCTGCTAAAAGCAGCTTGCGAGCGAACAACTCGGAATGACCCCCATTATTAATTAATTCAATTCTGAGACAGCTGCTGCTCTATTAGGAGACCACCTAATCCTCTTTCAATATAGCAAAAACAAAACACATACAAATAAAGCGCTGCCATCCCAGAACAGAAAAAAAAAACAATGAAAACAATTTATATGTATATTTTAAAAATGTATTGCATACACACTACACACGGCCGGTGTTACACATAAATAACCACATTAATAAAACTACACAAAGCAAATACTCTGCCACATTCAATGTTGCCAATATCAGGTCTCTATTTACTCTATTTAAATCTCACTGATACAGTGACAATTTGTACTCCTCATTATCTGCAACAATTGTAGCAACATTCCTTGGCTTTCGTGTGTCCATATAGCACAATGGTAACTGGAATCAATAACTGTAGTGTCCACACAACACTTTTCACACAATCTCTGTCCAAGAAAAATGATTCTCAAATACTGACCACCTAGTCCATCTGGCTATAGTTGATGGATATTATAAATGACCCACTTGCAGATATCACAATTGCAATCAAAGTCTCCTGCACTCAATTAATCCATTCCTGTAGGACAGTGATTTTCAACCTTTTTTTACTCGCGGCACACCGAACAATATTTAAAAATTGCCAAGGCACACCATCAGTTCCCCACAGATAAAAACAAAAAAACACACATTGGCCCTCATAGTAAAATTAAATCCACACATACATTGGCCTACACAGAAAAAACAATCACATTGCTCCCCACATAAATCCTATTGCTCCCTACATAAATCCTATTGCTCCCCACATGAATTATTCACATTGTTCCCCCCATAAATACATAAATCCTCCCCACATAAATCCTATTGTTCCCCACAGGAGAAAATAAATAAATAAATAAATATTAGCCCCTACTGGTCAGCTGTCCTCCTCCCTGTCCCTCAGTGGCGGGGGTTGTTCATAGTGGAGTGCTGCGAATACTGAGCAGCAGGTGGTCGGGCAGGTGTGGATGTGGGTGGGCAAGGAAATCTGTGTATGCAGGCAGGAACTGGAAGATGTGTGTGCAGGTGGGTGGGCTGGCTGGGTGGTGAGAAGCAGCGGCCATGACCTATGATATCACACCGCCGCGTCTTCAAGGCATACATCACGGCCGGAGCACGACTGATCCTCTAAGAAGAGCCTAGGCCAACAGTTCACTCTGAAGGTGCAGGAAGCTGCTCTGGCTCCGCGGCACACCTTGCAACTGGTCGCGGCACACTAGTGTGCCACGGCACACTGGTTGAAAAAGACTGCTGTAGGACATATATGAAAGCATTTATCAGATGACACTGCTATATTCCATCAGCACAACAACCTCAATTGCAGACAAACAGTCCCAGGTGAGCGCTCCAACGATATTATGGGTTATTAGCGACAGATTCCTACATTTCACTCCAGCCGAGCAGTTTTAGTGAAGAGTCTCCTTTCCCACTAGGCAGCAGCTCCTTCTGACAGACCTGAGCAGTATAGCAACACCAGTCGATAGATATTCTTTACGCGTTTCTCCGCCTCCAATCATCAGCCACTTCCTCAGAAGAATGATCTTCTCTGCTCAGACCAAGGTTTAAATAGACGAAGAATCTCCATTTTCTCCCGCATCTCAATTGCGCATGTGCACTCTTGTGCGTTCCACCTGCGTCTCACTCACTAGGTGTATACTCCATGCACTAATTAAGCATTACTCTGAGCATAATCAAACCAAAAAAATATTTCAACACTCATAACAATTACATACATTTAAATACATTGAAATACATCCTTTATTATCACACCATCAGTCTCACTTCTCCCTATTTACTTTCTCAGTTAGATTGATGGTGTGATAATAAAGGAATTATTTATGTGTAACACTGGCCGTGTGTAGTATGTATGTAATACATTTTTAAAATATACATATAAATAGTTTTGTTTTTTTCTGTTCTGGGACGGCAGCGCTTTATTTGTATGTGTTTTGTATCCACACTGAAAGATATTAACGATTGATCGTTCATTTATGAACTATATTGTTCATATCTCTCAAGATATCACCCTGTGTATGCCCCTTTAGATTTGTGTGTGGTGTTTTCAAACTGAAATCTAAATTGCAGTGTAAAAATAAAGCTGCCAATATTTACCCTGCACCAGAGCCGGATTAAGGGGGGGTCACAGGGGGTAAGTCCCCCCCCCCCCGATGTAAGAGGGCCCCCCACCCTACACCACAGATCGGACCTTAAGCACCGATCTGCAGTGCAGCAACAGCAGGTACTAGCAGCCGTCATACTGACAGCATCGCACCTGCTATGTGCTGTGCTTCCAGCGACTGCCCAGATTGCCTCCACCGGCTCTCTGACTGGCCGTGCGACTTGCACGGAGGAGCCTGCCTGGGGTGGGAGAGGAGATGGCGGGCAACCGAGCCACACATCGAACCGGAAGGTGGGTGGCCAGGGGATCAGTAACCCTGGGCCCTCCTTGTCATGCGTCCCCTCACTGGAGCTGCTGCACGGTAATGAGCTCCGCTTCTCCAAGCTCCGCCACTATCAACACTCAGCAGCAGCGCGGCAGTTCTCCACAGCAGCACAGGGAGCTGCTGCGGCGGAGGAGCCTGGAGAGAAGTATCCTGTACTTGTTTGCTCTCACTCCCCTATTCCGACGGTGCCGATGACAAGCAGACACCAGTGCTGTGCATCTGAAGGTCAGTGACGGGGAGAGGGAGGCTGTACTGACTGATATATTCATCCATCCATATAGATAGATATCTATATACATAGATATCTATATCTATATATACGACCTGCACTGCTGCATTCATGGAGATGCAGGAAGAAAAGGCACACATACGGTGGGCACCGCAAAACCAGGGGGCAGTGTTGATATGAGGGCCCCCTCTTTTAGGTGCCCCAGGCCCCCCAAAGGCTTAATCCGGCCCTGCCCTGCACAGAAACAAAATAACCCACCCAAATCTAACTCTCTCTGCACATGTTATATCTGCCACACCTGCAGTGCACATTGGGGGTCATTCCGAGTTGTTCGCTCGTTGCCGATTTTCGCTATGCTGCGATTAGTCGCTTACTGCGCATGCACAAGGTTCGCAGAGCGCATGTGCTTATTTATTTTACACAAAAGTTATTTTGCTCACGGCATAACAAAGCTTTTTCATCGCTGTGCTGATCGTAGTGTGATTAACAGGAAGTGGGTGTTTCTGGGCGGAAACTGGCCGTTTTATGGGAGTGTGCGGAAAAACGCAGGCGTTCGAGTTGCAAAACGCAGGAGTGGCTGGAGAAACGGGGCAGTGGTTGGGCAAACGCTGGGTGTGTTTGTGACGTCAAACCAGGAACGAAAAGGACTGAGCTGGTCGCAATGGCTGAGTAAGTCTGGAGCTACTCAGAAACTGCGGGGTAATCATTACGAGAAAATTAGCGAAGCTTTCGTTAGCAATTCTGCTATGCTAAGATACACTCCCAGTAGGCGGCGGCTTAGCGTGTGCAATGCTGCTAAAAGCAGCTAGCGAGTGAACAATTCGGAATCACCCCCATAGTTTTGCCCATTAGAGGAAAATGTTGTTTGGCAATAAACCTTGAATTAGGCACCTTAATACAGTACAGAAACAAAGAAGTACAGAAAAGCCTTTCATAAGATACAGAGAGCATGGGGATAGTAAAGGCACATTAGGGAATGCTGAGTAAACAGGAAAGTCCTGAGTCTGTTTCTGAAGGATTCTAGAGTGGGGGCCTCTGGAACTGTGTGGGTAAGGGAGTTCCATAGAGTCAAGCCGAACTGCTCGATACATCAACCCCTAAATCCCTCTGCTGCCAAGTCTAATGCTGTGCACTCATATTGGGGAGCATGAGGTGAATGCTTATATTTCCCCTTTATCAACAATAGCAGTGCCTCATGTACTCACCTAAAGGGTTACCTGGCATGCTCTGCTCTCAGATAGCGCAGGGTTTATGTCAGTTTTATAGACATTTCTGGCCTTTTATTTACATATAATAACAATTATAGTGCCGTTACACTTCTGTGCCCATATTGGGGGCCATTCCGAGTTGTTCGCTCGTTATTTTTTTCTCGCAATGGAGCGATTAGTCGCTAATGCGCAATGTCCGCTGTGCGACTGCGCCAAGTAAATTTGCTATGCAGTTAGGTATTTTACTCACGGCATTACGAGGTTTTTTCTTCGTTCTGGTGATCGTAATGTGATTGACAGGAAGTGGGTGTTTCTGGGCGGAAACTGGCCGTTTTATGGGTGTGTGCGAAAAAACGCTACCGTTTCTGGGAAAAACGCGGGAGTGGCTGGAGAAACGGAGGAGTGTCTGGCCGAACGCTGGGTGTGTTTGTGACGTCAAACCAGGAACGAAACTGACTGAACTGATCGCAGATGCCGAGTAAGTCTGGAGCTACTCAGAAACTGCTAAGAAGTGTCTATTCGCAAATCAGCTAATCTTTCGTTCGCAATTTTGATAAGCTAAGATTCACTCCCAGTAGGCGGCGGCTTAGTGTGTGCAAAGCTGCTAAAAGCAGCTTGCGAGCGAACAACTCGGAATGACCCCCATTGTCTGTACAGCACACCTTGGACTAAGTACCCTCTGAAGTCTGAAAAACACAAGTGGAATTGTAATCTTACACATATACATATAATATAATAGAATTTAGGTCATCAAAGGGAAAGTACACTTACTGTATGTATTTTTTATATGCTGACTTGCTGACAATTTGTTATTATGAAATGTAGACTAACAACTGCACTGACTGAATCATCTCTGTAAGCTTCTAAGTATAGCTCTCTGTACACACCCACTATAGAGAAGGTGATGTAATGAAATCCTTTACTGTAAGGTTTTATCACAGCAATATGAACACACTTACTGTAATTGTCAGAGCATCAATGGGGGTCATTCCGAGTTGATCGCTAGCTAGCAGTTTTTAGCAGCTGTGCAAACGCATTGTCGCTGCCCACCGGGGAGTATATTTTCGATTTGCAGAAGTGCGAACGCTTGTGCAGCAGAGCGCCTGCAAAATCTTTTTGTGCAAAACAAGACCAGCTTTGGACTTACTCTTTGTGTGCGTTGATTCTAACGACGGAGGGACGGCTTTTGACGTCACACACCCGCCCAGCGTTCATCCAGCCACGCCTGCGTTTTTCCCGACATGCCTGTGTTTTTCTAAGCACTCCCTGAAAATGGTCGGTTGACACCCAGAAACGCCCACATCATATCAATCTTCCTGCGTTTGGCTGTGCAACTGAAAGTTTTGCTAGTACATGTGCAAAACCATGATGCGGTACATATGCATGCGCAGATTAGCCTTTTTTTCACTGATCGCTGCGCTACGAACAATGGTAGCTAGCGATCAACTCGGAATGACCCCCAATGTTCACAAATCGAATATTGGGGCAGATGTATTAAGCCCTTTAAAAAGGGCATAAAGAAGTGATAAAGCAGTGATAAATGCAAGGTGACAACGCACCAGCCAATCAGCTCCAATATGTAAATTGAAAGCTATGAGCTTATTGGCTGGTGCGTTATCACCTTGTATTTATTACTGTGCAGTAAATCATCGCATGTAATAGGAGATCGTCCTATGGGGGTTATTCTGAGTTGATCGCAGCAGCAAGTTTGTTAGCAGTTGGGCAAAACCATTGGGGTAATTCTGAGCTGATCGCAGCAGGAATTTTGGGGGTCAATCCGAGTTGTTCGCTCGCTAGCTGCTTTTAGCAGCATTGCACATGCTAGGCCGCCGCCCTCTGGGAGTGTATCTAAGGTTAGCAGAATTGCCAACGAAAGATTAGCAGAACTGCTACTAAATAATTCTTTGCAGTTTCTGAGTAGCTCCAGACCTACTCACAGATTGCGATCAGCTCAGTCCGTTTAGTTCCTGGTTTGACGTCACAAACATGCCCTACGTTCGGCCAGCCACTCCCCCGTTTCTCCAGACACTCCCGTGTTTTCCCTGACACGCCTGCGTATTTTAGCACACTCCTGGAAAATGCTCAGTTACCACCCAGAAACGCCCCTTTCCTGTCAATCATTCACCGATCAGCAGTGCGACTGAAAATCGTCGCTTGAACACCAGCAAATCTACTAAGTTTTGTGTAAAATAACTTAGCGCGTGCGCTCTGCGTACCATGCGCATGCGCAGTTAGCAACAAATCGCAGCATAGCGAAAATCGGCAACGAGCGAACAACTCGTAGTGACCCCCTTTGTTAGCAGTTGGGCAAAACCATGTGCACTGCAGGGGAGGCAGATATAACGTGCAGAGAGTTAGATTTGGGTGGGTTATTTTGTTTCTGTGCAGGGTAAATACTGGCTGCTTTATTTTTACACTGCAATTTAGATTGCAGATTGAATAGACCCCACCCTAACTATATCTGCCCCCCCCCCTGCAGTGCACATGGTTTTGCCCAACTGCTAACAAAATTCCTGCTGCGATTAACTCAGAATTACCCCCCATGTGCACTGCAGATAGGGCAGATGTAACACGTGCAGAGAGAGTTAGATTTGGGTGGGGTGTGTTCAATCTGAAATCTAAATTGCAGTGTAAAAATGAAGCAGCCAGTATTTACCCTGCACAGAAACAATATAACCCACCCAAATCTAAATCCCTCAGCACGTTACAGCTGCCCGACCTGCAGTGCAACATGGACCTAATTCAGATCTGATCGTAGCAGCAAATTTGTCAGCAGATGGTCAACACCATGGGGGTAATTCCAAGTTGATCGCAGCAGGATTTTTTTTAGCAGTTGGGCAAAACCATGTGCACTGCAGGGGGGGCAGATTTAACATGTGCAGAGAGAGTTAGATTTGGATGAGGTGTGTTCAAACTGAAATCTAAATTGCAGTGTAAAAATATAGCACCCAGTATTTACTCTGCACAGGAACAATATAACCCACCCAAATCTAACTCTCTGCACATGTTATTACTGCCCCACCTGCAGCAGTGGCGCATGCAGGGGGGGTTTCCAAGTACCTGGAAACCCCCCCTGATGAGCCAAATGTTTTATTGTTGAGACAGCAGCACTGTCTCCGTCTCAGCAAAAGCCGCGATTGCGACCGCTACCACTACCGCGGACCTCCTGCAGCACCAGCAGAGAGCTACAGTACGTAGCTCTCTGCATAGTGAAAAGTCCGGGGGGAGCTGCCACAGCAGCCACAGCAGTTCTCTCCGTCTCTCCCTCCCTCGTCACAGAACTCCTGCTCCCAGTCCCTGGTGATATGTATACCACCATATATTAATATTTAAGTGTATTAAGTGATATTAAGTGGTGATGGATGTATTACCTATGTATGTGTATGATACATATATATATGTGTATGTATATACAGCGTGTGTGTGTGTGTGTGTGTGTGTGTGTGTGTGTGTGTGTGTGTGTGTGTGTGTGTGTGTGTGTAGCAAAGATGAGACACTCCAGGCTTCAATAATTCACCAAAAGCGAGTTATTACTTGTCCAGCAACGTTTCAGTAGTCGCACCTACTGTCGTCAGGCTTTATTCCAAGATTAAAATATTGTACATACCTTTATACTGTCACCCCCTGTGAATTCCCACCGGCTCGTCCCGGGACCGCTCACCCGCCGAGCCGCATAGCATCTGACGTCATCGTCAAGCGACGGCGCCGTGAAACAAACACCCATCACCATAGCAACCAAGGAAGCGTGCAGTGTAACATAGGAGGCTGGCTGTAACAATATAATGACAGTTCATTATCTGGTATACTAATTTCACAGACTGTTATTAAACATCTAGGCATCCTTATTATCTTACTTTAATAAATCCTATTCCTTATATCAATAAACCTCTAAGAAATTAACACTAACAGATATTGACCACTGTTTTATTTTAGGAAACATGAATATGAAATAGTTTCATTGAGGCATTTGGGATATATTACATCTAGACGTAGTATCCATCTTGTTTCTAATTGCAACAATCTTGCACCTCTATTGCCTCCTCTCATGTCTCCCATCACACAGTCTATCATTCTATATCTAATACTGTGCAAAGGATGTTTACATTGGGCAAAATGCCGGGCCACAGTCTGTTCACTGTCGCCCGTGTCCAGGGCATTGCGGATGGCTGACCTGTGAGCTGACATCCTTTCCTTAAATCTTCGTTCGGTCTTGCCGATGTAGCTCAAGCCACATGGGCAAATGATTTGATCAATTACAAAATTCGAGTTACAAGTTAGCTGATATTTAATGGGGATTTTTTGTCCTGTATGTGGATGGTTGAAAGAATCTCCGGCCAGGAGATATTGACAAGTAACACAGGCACATTTGATATTGTCTAATTTAACTGACGTAGGCAGAAAAGATTTTTTTCTTGTAGGTTCTCTGTTTAATTTTGCCACATCAGTTTTCACCAATAAATCACGCAAGTTTTGGCCTCGCGAATAACAGGGCATAAGTTTAGTATCACTTAGATGTAAAGTATTGTCTGAACTTACAATAGACCAATGTTTCTTGGATATAGGGTTAATATGTGTAGAATTTACATTATATTTATTGACCCATGGTAAAACTGGCCTGTCTGCCTTAGTTTTCTTATTTGTACTAAGTAATGTATCTCTATCAAGGGCCATAACTCTGTCTTTGGAGCTTTTTAAATTTTTTATGGAATAACCTCTATCTACCAATTTGTCTATTAGACCATCTATTTGTTGTTCTGCCGTCTCCTTACTACTATTAATGCGTCTGATTCTAACCATTTGAGAGTATGGAAGACCTATCATCGTGGATTTGGGGTGACAACTTCTGGCATGAAGTAGTTGTTGTCTGTCGGTTGGCTTCATGTACACAGTAGTGGTAAGTGTAGAATTTTTGATCTGAATGTTCACATCTAAAAAATTAATGACCTCCTGGCTCATGCAATAGGTGAACTTGATGGGTCCCTCTGTGCAGGGCCGGATTAACAATGGGGCGGATGGAGCTGCAGCTCCAGGCCCCCCATTGAAAATAGGCCCACAGACCGCTGTAGTGAAGGGGCCCTTAAACGCGAGCATTACAATGAGTCACACTGACTTATTGTTAATGCCGCTGCCAGCGCTGTGCCTGCCGCAAGACAGTGCCGCAGGCCCAGACTGTATATTCAAGTATCGGCCGGAGCGGGAGGAGGAGCCGCTCTCCCTTCTCCTCTCGAGTGCCTCCTCCCCCCAGCCTATTAGTGATGCTGCTGTGCTGAGTGACGTGAGGGGGGGAGGAGCCGTTCTCCTCCCCACTCTCAGTTCCCTCCCTTCCCAGACTCAGGGTATATTTAATAAACGTGTGGGTAGGTGCAAGAGAGTACCGCGGTATGTGCTGACGGACGGCCGCTGGTATGTGTGCATGCGCAATTTCCCTTCTCAGCCGGCTACCTCTATTCCTTGTCTGTCAGCCAAGTGAGGGATAGTGGGGAGGTGGTGGGCCCCGGAGCCAGCTGCTCGCTGGCTGTTAATGTATAATACTGGGCACTTCTGGGTGGGATTGAGAGACGGAGGGAGCAGCAGTGTGTGCCTGTCCTCTGCGCTGTTCTTCTCTGAAGGTGGGGAGAAGCCAGCTTCTGCTCCGGGAGACGAGGTACATCTAATTTAACAATTAAACAGCAACGCCTGAGCAGTGAACAAAGGATTGTTATATAACAAGTCCTCTTCTACCTCAAACATCACTATATTCGCGTACACTGGAGCCACAGAAGAACCCATCGCACACACCCTGATTTGCATGTAGTATTGTTTATCATACAAGAAGAAATTCATGGTCAGGATTAATTCTAACAACTGCAAATTCACATCTACCTTAGCCAAAGTAAATGCATTTTTCTTCAACAGAAATCTTTTCACAGCATTTAATCCAAATTGATGCGGAATCGATGTATATAGACTTACTACATCTACTGTAACTAACCATGTATCGTCTGGAATTGAAGTTAATCCCTTTAAATTGTTAAGTAAACTGGTTGTGTCTAGCAGAAAACTTGGTTCGTTCTGAATTAACGGCTGCAATAGAGAGTCTAACAGACAAGCTGTCGGTTGCAATAATGACCCTCTGGCCGACACAATTGGGCGGCCCGGCGGGGGATCCACCCCCTTATGGATCTTTGGAATCAAATAAAAAATAGGTACCAATGGATAGTCAGGGATCAGAATCTTAAATATATCCTCAGAAATTAAATCTACAACTAATGCTTGTTGCAAAATACCTTGTAATCTCTTTTTACAAAGATTTGTAGGATTAGATTGCAATTTTGTATAAACCTGTGGATCAGACAATTGTTTAAGAGCTTCCTTGTTATAATCAGTGAAATCTTGGAGGACAATTGCCCCCCCCCCCCCCTTTGTCAGCAGACCGAATTATCAAATTATGATTGTTAGACAATGATTTCAACGCCTCTCTTTCTTGTAAAGTTAGGTTAGGATGATTGGAACCATCACTATTGGTGACGGCTTCCACATCCTTTTCTAACAGTCTCATAAAGGTCTTGATGCTGGGATTATATGATAATGGTTCAAAAGTTGATTTCGGAACAAATGGTCGTAGCTGTTTTGGAATTGGATATTCATCACCTCCTGATTGTCCTTTGTCTTTAAAATGTTCTTTCAGCTTAATTTTCTCTGCAAAGAATGTTTCTCTATGTTCCATTGTAATGGATCAAACTGAACTGAAGGAATGAAAGACAGACCCTTATTCAGCAGACTGATTTCTGTCGGAGTCAGTTCATAAGAGGACAGATTGACTATGATGTCTTTTTGGCTGTTGGAGGACGTCCTGCTCTTCCTCTGCCTTTCATTTTGCCCACTTCTCCTTGTGCGCCATCTTTGTCTGGGAATCTTCCTCCTCGTGTTTTCACCCCTAAAGGGGCAGCAGCCTTGTTAGATCTATTAGTATCGCTGTTGGTCTCTTGTGAGGATTCTGTGTCAAACCTAGCAAAGGGTCTCCGGTCTCTGCGGAAGAATGGTCGTCTCTTCCCCTCTGGTCTGGTATCAGAGAGCCATCTATATACAGAATGTTTCTCGTAATCCTGTTCCACCTTTTTAAGTTTCTCTTGTTTAAAGGCTATCAGTTCCCTCTTATATTGGGACACTTGTTGTTGAATCTTTTCCATCCAACTTTCCTCTTTGTCAGCTAAAAGTGCCGGAGTATGCACCAATTCATATGCAGAGATCTTATGTTTAATCACTTCCATTTCTTTCTTAGATTGCTCTATGACCAATAATATTAAATCTAATGAGCATCTGTTTAGTATAGCCGTCCAACGTCGACAGAATTGTACATCATAGCGTCCAATTGTAGGACAGTTCCTCACCCGAAACCCTCGGGGTATCTTCTTCATTTTATAATAATCACTGAGTGATAGTCCATGCAGATACAAATCTACTTCTTTCTTTTTTAATTTAAGTAGTTCCTTAAAGATGTATTCTACTGGCGTTGCTTCCGCCTCGTCATTAATACCTTTATCACATAATATTCCCTCTGCTTCTGATTCAGAAAAAGTCCACGTGTCACCAACAGGAAATTTAAAATGTCCAAATTGGTCATCCGCTTGCTCCATATTAACAGTGGGGTTAATATCGACCTGCAGTGTAATCACAGTACTGCCAGTAACTGAGACCTCCTATAGAGCACTGCACCAAACACTTAGCTGTGTGACTGTTAAAAACAAATAGTTCTAGATAATCCAGAACCACAGGGATTGCCTGGTAACAGAGAAATCCTCCAATAGCTGGGTGCCTTGACAGGAAATTAGCACTATTCTGTGATAATTCCACATATATTCAATGCAAAGACTGGCACTCCCCAAGCATTCATTCAGCTGCAGCCGTGCCCTCATAAAAAGATAAACACATGTAGCAAAGATGCGGCACTCCAGGCTTCAATAATTCACCAAAAGCAAGTTATTACTTGTCCAGCAACGTTTCAGTAGTCGCACCTACTGTCGTCAGGCTTTATTCCAAGATTAAAATAATGTACATACCTTTATACTGTCACACCTGTGAATTCCCGCCGGCTCGTCCCGGGACCGCTCACCCGCCGAGCCGCATAGCGTCTGACGTCATCGTCAAGCGACGGCGCCGTGAAACAAACACCCATCACCATAGCAACCAAGGAAGCGTGCAGTGTAACATAGGAGGCTGGCTGTAACAATATAATGACAGTTCATTATCTGGTATACCAATTTCACAGACTGTTATTAAACAAATAGTCCCCAAACAGCACATGATGCAAAGAAAAAAAGAGGTGCAATGAGGTAGCTGTGTGACTAAGCTAAGCGACCCAAGTGGCCGACACAAACAACTGGCCCATCTAGGAGTGGCACTGCAGTGTCAGACAGGATGGCAGATTTAAAAAATAGTCCCCAAACAGCACATGATGCAAAGAAAAAAAGAGGCACAATGAGGTAGCTGTGTGACTAAGCTAAGCGACCCAAGTGGCCGACACAAACACCTGGCCCATCTAGGAGTGGCACTGCAGTGTCATACAGGATGGCAGATTTAAAAAATAGTCCCCAAATAGCACATGATGCAAAGAAAAAAAGAGGTGCAATGAGGTAGATGTGTGACTAAGCTAAGCGACCCAAGTGGCCGACACAAACAACTGGCCCATCTAGGAGTGGCACTGCAGTGTCAGACAGGATGGCAGATTTAAAAAATAGTCCCCAAACAGCACATGATGCAAAGAAAAAAAAGAGGTGCAATGAGGTAGCTGTGTGACTAAGCTAAGCGACCCAAGTGGCCGACGCAAACAACTGGCCCATCTAGGAGTGGCACTGCAGTGTCAGACAGGATGGCAGATTTAAAAAATAGTCCCCAAACAGCACATGATGCAAAGAAAAAAAGAGGCACAATGAGGTAGCTGTGTGACTAAGCTAAGCGACCCAAGTGGCCGACACAAACACCTGGCCCATCTAGGAGTGGCACTGCAGTGTCATACAGGATGGCAGATTTAAAAAATAGTCCCCAAATAGCACATGATGCAAAGAAAAAAAGAGGTGCAATGAGGTAGATGTGTGACTAAGCTAAGCGACCCAAGTGGCCGACACAAACAACTGGCCCATCTAGGAGTGGCACTGCAGTGTCAGACAGGATGGCAGATTTAAAAAATAGTCCCCAAACAGCACATGATGCAAAGAAAAAAAAGAGGTGCAATGAGGTAGCTGTGTGACTAAGCTAAGCGACCCAAGTGGCCGACACAAACACCTGGCCCATCTAGGAGTGGCACTGCAGTGTCAGACAGGATGGCAGATTTAAAAAATAGTCCCCAAACAGCACATGATGCAAAGAAAATAAGAGGCACAATGAGGTAGTTGTGTGACTAAGCTAAGCGAACTAAGTGGCCGACACAAACACCTGGCCCATCTAGGAGTGGCACTGCAGTATCAAACAGGATGGCAGATTTAAAAAATAGTCCCCAAACAGCACATGATGCAAAGAAAAAAAGAGGTGCAATGAGGTAGCTGTGTGACTAAGCTAAGCGACCCAAGTGGCCGACACAAACACCTGGCTCATCTAGGAGTGGCACTGCAGTGTCAGACAGGATGGCAGATTTAAAAAATAGTCCCCAAGTAGCTGTGTGACTAAGCTAAGCGACCCAAGTGGCCGACACAAACACCTGGCCCATCTAGGAGTGGCACTGCAGTGTCAGACAGGATGGCAGATTTAAAAAATAGTCCCCAAACAGCACATGATGCAAAGAAAAAAAGAGGCACAATGAGGTAGCTGTGTGACTAAGCTAAGTGACCCAAGTGGCCGACACAAACACCTGGCCCATCTAGGAGTGGCACTGCAGTGTCAGACAGGATGGCAGATTTAAAAAATAGTCCCCAAACAGCACATTCTGCTGCCTGCAACATCCTCCAGCATGACCGGTTTGGCAGTGGGCCGGTAATGGTGTGGGGTGGCATTTCTTTGGGTGGCCGCACAGCCCTCCATGTGCTCGCCAGAGGTAGCCTGACTGCCATTAGGTACCGAGATGAGATCCTCAGACCCCTTGTGAGACCATATGCTGGTGCGGTTGGCCCTGGGTTCCTCCTAATGCAAGACAATGCTAGATCTCATGTGGCTGGAGTGTGTCAGCAGTTCCTGCAAGACGAAGGCATTGATGCTATGGACTGGCCCGCCTGTTCCCCAGACCTGAATCCAATTGAGCATATCTGGGACATCATGTCTCGCTCCATCCACCAACGCCACGTTGCACCACAGACTGTCCAGGAGTTGGCGGATGCTTTAGTCCAGGTCTGGGAGGAGATCCCTCAGGAGACCATCCGCCATCTCATCAGGAGCATGCCCACGCATTGTAGGGAGGTCATACAGGCACGTGGAGGCCACACACACTACTGAGCCGCATTTTGACTTGTTTTAAGGACATTACATCAAAGTTGGATCAGCCTGTAGTGTGTTTTTCCACTTTCATTTTGAGTGTGACTCCAAATCCAGACCTCCATGGGTTAATAAATTTGATTTCCATTGATCATTTTTGTGTGATTTTGTTGTCAGCACATTCAACTATGTAAAGAACAAAGTATTTAATAAGAATATTTCTAGTGATGAGCGGGTTCGGTTCCTCTGAATCCGAACCCCCCCCCCCCCCCCCCACCCCCCGAACTTCACCCATTTTACACGGTTCCGAGGCAGACTCGGATCCTCCCTCCTTGCTCGGTTAACCCGAGCGCGCCCGAACGTCATCATCCCGCTGTCGGATTCTCGCGAGATTCGTATTCTATATAAGGAGCCGCGTGTCGCCGCCATTTTCACTCGTGCATTGGAGATGATAGGGAGAGGACGTGCAGCGTTCTCTCAGTTTCTGTGTTCAGTGTGCTGCAAATATCTGTGCTCAGTGTGCTGCAAATATATGTGCTCAGTGTGCTTGCAAATATCTGTGCGCAGTGTGCTTGCAAATATCTGTGCTCAGTGTGCTGAAAATATCTACGTTCTCTGCCTGAAAAACGCTCCATATCTGTGCTGCATTGTAGTATATAGTAGGAGGACAGTGCAGAATTTTGCAGACCAGTGACCACCAGTATTATAATGCAGTACGGTACAGTAGTCCACTGCTCTACCTACCTCTGTGTCGTCAAGTATACTATCCATCCATACCTGTGGTGCATTTTAGTTGTGCACAGTATATATAGTAGGAGGACAGTGCAGATTTTGCTGACCACCAGTATATAATATATAGCAGTACGGTACAGTAGGCCACTGCTCTACCTACCTCTGTGTCATCAAGTATACTATCCATCCATACCTGTGGTGCATTTTAGTTGTGCGCAGTATATATAGTAGGAGGACAGTGCAGAATTTTGCTGACCACCAGTATATAATATATAGAAGTACAGTACAGTAGTCCACTGCTCTACCTACCTCTGTGTCGTCAAGTATACTATCCATCCATACATGTGGTGCATTTTAGTTGTGCGCAGTATATATAGTAGGAGGACAGTGCAGAATTTTGCTGACCACCAGTATATAATTAACAGCAGTACGGTTCAGTAGTCCACTGCTTTACCTACCCCTGTGTCGTCAAGTATACTATCCATCCATACCTGTGGTGAATTTTAGTTGTGTGCAGTATATATAGTAGGAGGACAGTGCAGAATTTTGCTGACAACCAGTATATAATATGTAGCAGTACGGTACAGTAGTCCACTACTCTACCTACCTCTGTGTCGTCAAGTATACTATCCATCCATACCTGTGGTACATTTTAGTTGTGCAGAGTATGTATAGTAGGAGGACTGTGCAGAATTTTGCTGACCACCAGTATATAATATATAGCAGTACAGTACAGTAGGCCACTGCTCTACCTACCTCTGTGTCGTCAAGTATACTATCCATCCATACCTGTGGTGCATTTTAGTTGTGCGCAGTATATATAGTAGGAGGACAGTGCAGAATTTTGCTGAACACCAGTATATAATATATAGCAGTACGGTACAGTGGTCCACTGCTCTACCTACCTCTGTGTCATCAAGTATACTATCCATCCATACCTGTGGTGCATTTTAGTTGTGCGCAGTATATATAGTAGGAGGACAGTGCAGAATTTTGCTGACCACCAGTATATAATATATAGCAGTACGGTACAGTAGTCCACTGCTCTACCTACCTCTGTGTCGTCAAGTATACTATCCACCCATACCTGTGCTGCATTTTAGTTGTGCGCAGTATATAGTAGGAGGGGACAGTGCAGAATGTTGCTGTGACCACCAGTATATATATAGCAGTATGGTACAGTAGTCCACTGCTCTACCTACCTCTGTGTCGTCAAGTATACTATCCATCCATACCTGTGCTGCATTTTAGTTGTGCGCAGTATATAGTAGGAGGGGACAGTGCAGAATGTTGCTGTGACCACCAGTATATATATATAGCAGTACGGTACAGTAGTCCACTGCTCTACCTCTGTGTCGTCAAGTATACTACAAAAGTTCAGTAAAACGACCCAAAAATCTAAATGAAAAGCGTCTGATGAGAAGCGTAAACTTGCCAATATGCCATTTACGACATGGAGTGGCAAGGAACGGCTGAGGCCCTGGCCTATGTTCATGGCTGGTGGTTCAGATTCACATGAGGATGGAAGCACTCATCCTCTCGCTAGAAAACTGCAGTGCCACTCCTGGATGGGCCAGGTGTTTGTGTCGGCAACTTGGGTCGCTTAGCTTAGCCATCCAGCGAGCTTGGTGCACCTCTTTTTTTCTTTGCATCATGTGCTGTTTGGGAACTATTTTTTTAAGTGCCATCCTGTCTGACACTGCAGTGCCACTCCTAGATGAGCCAGGTGTTTGTGTCGGCCACTTGGGTCGCTTAGCTTAGCCATCCAGCGACCTTGGTGCACCTCTTTTTTTCTTTGCATCATGTGCTGTTTGGGGACTATTTTTTAAATCTGCCATCCTGTCTGACACTGCAGTGCCACTCCTAGATGGGCCAGGTGTTTGTGTCGGCCACTTGGGTCGCTTAGCTTAGTCACACAGCTACCTCATTGCACCTCTTTTTTTTCTTTGCATCATGTGCTGTTTGGGGACTATTTTTTAAATCTGCCATCCTGTCTGACACTGCAGTGCCACTCCTAGATGGGCCAGTTGTTTGTGTCGGCCACTTGGGTCGCTTAGCTTAGTCACACATCTACCTCATTGCACCTCTTTTTTTCTTTGCATCATGTGCTATTTGGGGACTATTTTTTAAATCTGCCATCCTGTATGACACTGCAGTGCCACTCCTAGATGGGCCAGGTGTTTGTGTCGGCCACTTGGGTCGCTTAGCTTAGTCACACAGCTACCTCATTGTGCCTCTTTTTTTCTTTGCATCATGTGCTGTTTGGGGACTATTTTTTAAATCTGCCATCCTGTCTGACACTGCAGTGCCACTCCTAGATGGGCCAGTTGTTTGTGTCGGCCACTTGGGTCGCTTAGCTTAGTCACACAGCTACCTCATTGCACCTCTTTTTTTCTTTGCATCATGTGCTGTTTGGGGACTATTATTTAAATCTGCCATCCTGTCTGACACTGCAGTGCCACTCCTAGATGGGCCAGGTGTTTGTGTCGGCCACTTGGGTCGCTTAGCTTAGCCATCCAGCGACCTCGGTGCAAATTTTAGGACTAAAAGTAATATTGTGAGGTGTGAGGTGTTCAGAATAGAGTGGAAATGAGTGGAAATTATGGTTATTGAGGTTAATAATACTATGGGATCAAAATGACACCCAAATTCTATGATTTAAGCAGTTTTTGAGGGGTTTTTGTAAAAAAACACCCGAATCCAAAACACACCCGAATCCGACAAAAAAATTTCAGGGAGGTTTTGCCAAAACGCGTCCGAATCCAAAACACGGCCGCGGAACCGAATCCAAAACCAAAACCCAAAACCCAAAAAATTTCCGGTGCACATCACTAAATATGTTATTCATTCAGATCTAAGATGTGTTATTTTAGTGTTCCCTTTATTTTTTTGAGCAGTGTATATATACATATATATATATATATATATATATATATATATATATAGTTCGAAGAAGCAGTGGCACTCTCAGGCTTTGTAAAAAACTAAACACAGGACACGGCGGTCTCTGCTTTAAATGTCAACGTTTCGATAATTTAATATCGTCATCAGGATATATACAGACAACAAAAAAACTGCGGCACTCCCAGACTTGCTTTTTAAAAAGTTTTTAAATAGGAGTCTTCCATCCCGCTGTGAAGAGGCCGGGTTCCGCTCCTTCACAGCGGGATGGAAGACGCCTATTTAGGTGAGTTGTCAGTACACACACCGTTTGTCTGTTTTATATGTTGTGCTTGAAAACGGTGCTGTAGGCAGAGCCGGCGCTACCCGCTCAGCAAGGGTATGCAGTGCAGGGAGGCGCTCAGCTGAAGAGGCGCTGAGCTCTCCCTGCTCTGCTACCCTTGTCCCTGCTGCTGTCAGCTCCGTTGCGCCTGTCATAGTGGAAGACAGGTAACGGCGCTGGCAGCGTGTAGCCCGGCTCTCAGTCAGTGCAAGGTCCCTCTAGCTTCCTCCCCCATCCTCCTCCCACCTCCAGGCTCCTCCTCACAGCGCTGCTGACAAATTCCGAGCGTTTTGCAGGGCGGGTAGACTTTTAGGGGCGTGGCCTAATCGCAGGAGGCGTGACCACGCCCCCTTTTGGAATTTTTTATTTTAATTTTATTTTTTAAACTTTGCAGAGTCCAGCAGGTTAGGGGGCCTTGAGGAGCCCCTCAGCCAGTGGCAATTCGAGTGGGGAGCGTGATCAGTGTGATCACTCTCCACCTAGCCATACAGGAACAGGCAGAGGCTCCGCAGCAGCAGCCTCTCTGCCTCTGGCACTGCAGCACAGCACACTCTGCCATGATGAGAACTTATGCTGTTGCTGCTGCCCAGTAAGAAGGGAGGTAGGAGTGCAGTGGACCAGGGCCCCTGCTGAGCCCCTTCATCAGTCCCAGGCCTGCGTAATTTGTACCCGCCCCCTCCTCTCTCGCCAAAACTGCCGACATCCTCCAGAGCTGCTGCTGCTGGAGTAACGGAGCCTACGGGAGGGTAGAGGAGGAGCAGCGCCCAAGCGTGGATCCAAGGCAGAGCATCAGTCAGAGTTATGCCTACAAAGTAATGAAGCAGAAGGTACTACATTTACAGTAGCAGCGTGGTATGTATGACGTGGTTGGGCTATACCTGGCATAACGTGTATAAGCAGCTTTTATTGTGTGTGTGTGTGGTGTAACATGTATAAGAGTACTACTGTGTGGTATAATGTGACTAACGGACACTACTGTGGGGTATAATGTGACTAACGGACACTACTGTGGGGTATAATGTGACTAACGGACACTACTGTGGGGTATAATGTGACTAACGGACACTACTGTGTGGTGTAATGTGACTAACGGACACTACTGTGCGGTGTAATGTGACTAACGGACACTACTGTGCGGTGTAATGTGACTAACGGATATTACTGTGGGGTGTAATGTGACTAACGGACACTACTGTGCGGTGTAATGTGACTAACGGACACTACTGTGGGGTGTAATGTGACTAACGGACACTACTGTGGGGTGTAATGTGACTAACGGACACTACTGTGCGGTGTAATGTGACTAACGGACACTACTGTGGGGTGTAATGTGACTAACGGACACTACTGTGCGGTGTAATGTGACTAACGGACACTACTGTGCGGTGTAATGTGACTAACGGACACTACTGTGGGGTGTAATGTGACTAACGGACACTACTGTGGGGTGTAATGTGACTAACGGACACTACTGTGGGGTGTAATGTGACTAACGGACACTACTGTGGGGTGTAATGTGACTAACGGACACTACTGTGGGGTGTAATGTGACTAACGGACACTACTGTGGGGTGTAATGTGACTAACGGACACTACTGTGCGGTGTAATGTGACTAACGGATATTACTGTGCAGTGTAATGTGACTAACGGATATTACTGTGCAGTGTAATGTCAAATGTGAATTTTTACTATTCTGTGTCCACAACCCTATATATTTGGTGCGCGCCTTCGGCGCGCACTGTCCCTGACCTGAGCATGGCTAACGCCAAAGGAAACTTGTCCTGAGCTCCTCAAGGTCTAGAACAGGCCATGTCACCAATTTTAAAATATATTTTTCTTTTCAAATGTAACATACCTCCAATCCAACACCGGGAAAGGGTGCTGAAACATACCCTTACTCCGGGCATCATGGCACCTATCTACACCTCTAATAAGGGGCACTACTGTGGGCATTGTGTATAAGTACTGTGTGGTGTAACGTGTATAAGGGGCACTACTGTGTGACGTTAATGAATAAGGGGCACTACTAGAGGGTGTAATATGAATCAGGGGCACTATGTTTGTGGTAAAGTGAATAAGATTGTAATACTGTGTGATGTAATTTGAATTGTGGGCCACGCTCCTTTCTTGTGTGACCACATCCCTTTTTGCGTCACGTCCTCTCCCTTTTTTACAGATGGGAGGGCGCAAATTTATAATTTGCAGGGGGGCGCCAAACACTCTAGCACCGGCCCTGGCTGTAGGGGCACCGAAACGTTGCACCTATGCAAGATGATTTTGCTTCACTAAAAACATTTTAAAAAGCAAGTCTGGGAGTGCCGCAGTTTTTTCATTGTCAGCATCTGTACCCACACTGAAGGCACCCGAACACAAACATTATCCAGCGCAGAGTGCCATATCGATTTTTGTTTTATATATATATATATATATATATATATGGTATATTATAATTATACACACATACACACCCATGGAAACCCCCCTTAATCCTGCGTTTGCCCCTGTGCAGTGCACATGGGGGGTAATTCCAAGTTGATCGCAGCAGGATTTTTGTTAGCAGTTGGGCAAAACCATATGCACTGCAGGGGAGGCAGATATAACATGTGCAAAGAGAGTTAGGGGCCCTATACACTAGCCGATCCGCCGCCGAGCTGCCCGACGGCGGATACGGCCGACGAGCGACCCGGCGGCGGGGGGGCAGTGACGGGGGGAGTGAAGTTTCTTCACTCCCCCCGTCATGCGGCTGCATTGAAGTGCAGGCAAATATGGACGAGATCGTCCATATTGGCCTGCATGCACAGCCGACGGGAGACCAGCGATGAACGAGCGCGGGGACGCGCATCGTTCATCGCTGGAGCCTCCACACTGAAAGATATGAACGAGTTCTCGTTCATTTATGAACGAGATCGTTCATATCTTTCCAAAAATCGGCCAGTGTGTAGGGCCTATCAGATTTTGGTGTGGTGAGTTCAATCTGCAATCCAAATTGCAGTGTAAAAATAAAGCAGCCAGTATTTACCCTGCACAGAAATAAAATAACCCACCCAAATCTAACTCTTTCTGCACATGTTATATCTGCCTTCCCTGCAGTGCACATGGTTTTGCCCAATTGCTATCAAAAATCCTGCTGCGATCAACTTGGAATTTCCCCCATGGTTTTGCCCATCTGCTAACAAATTTGCAGCTACAGGGGGTCATTCCGAGTTGTTCGCTCGTTATTTTTTTGTCGCAACGGAGCGAATAGTCGCTAATGCGCATGCGCAGTGTCCGCAGTGCGACTGCGCCAAGTAAATTTGCTATGCAGTTAGGAATTTTACTCACGGCATTACGCGGTTTTTTCTTCGTTCTGGTGATCGGAGTGTGATTGACAGGAAGCGGGTGTTTCTGGGCAGAAACTGGCCGTTTTATGGGTGTGTGCGAAAAAACGCTACCGTTTCTGGAAAAAACGCGGGAGTGGCTGGAGAAACGGAGGAGTGTCTGGGCGAACGCTGGGTGTGTTTGTGACGTCAAACCAGGAACGACAAGCACTGAACTGATCGCAGTTACCGAGTAAGTCTGGAGCTACTCAGAAACTGCTAAGAAGTGTCTATTCGCAATTCTGCTAATCTTTCGTTCGCAATTTTAATATGCTAAGATTCACTCCCAGTAGGCGGCGGCTTAGCGTGTGCAAAGCTGCTAAAAGCAGCTTGCGAGCGAACAACTCGGAATGACCCCCACAGTCAGGTCTGAATTAGGCCCATGGTTTTGCCCAATTGCTAACTTTTTTGGTTTGATAACAACTCTGAATAACCTCCTATGTACTAAGCCTTGGAGAGGGATAAAGTGGATGGAGATCGTAGTGGAGGCAGAAGTACCAGCCAATCAGCTACTAACTGCAATGTCACAGGCTGTGTTTAAAAAATGACAGGAGCTGGTTGATTGGTACTTTATCTCCATCCACTTTATCTCTCTCTAAGGCTTAAAACATAGACCCCTTATTCCTTCAGTGGGATATCATGCTTAAAATATGTTAAAATATATTAACAACATATTACGTCTGTCTGTCTCTCCATGCACTGTGCTTAGCATTGCCTTCCTCATTAAATTTGTCCCGTCCCGTCCCCCCGCCCCCCCCCCCCCTGGAAAGTAGTACAATATAGGAAGAAAACAGCAGGTGCACTATAACACCATTAGAATTATAATAAATGTAATTATCCATCAAATCTGCGGTTCTTGGCATACTATACATTGGACAATATATGAGCCTGCCCCCTGGAAAGTACTAGAAATGAATAGAGATTAAGTTCCTGTGTAGGGTAGAAAAATGTATATAATCTGTCAGTATTAGGGATGTTAGGGACTCACCTGATGAGGTCACAGTGTCATGATAGATGGGCCAACATTTTTGGCCAAAATTGTGCTAAGAACCTCAGTTTTACTCCATGTTAAATTGCAGAGTATATTATGAATGCTCTGATTACCAGTGTTCTTATTGCCTAGAGTGTGCACCTGCATTTTGTTTATTTTCTGTGTGGCATTACATGTCTAAGGAAGGTAGCATCTCTTATGCTTTAAATTAGGGTGTGCAGTCCAGCACCTCCCCCCTTTACTCTGTAATTGTGTATTATGTACACTTGAAGGTAGAGACTCCTGCTATCTAGACTTGCACCCACCCACCTGCCCTTAAGTGTATTTAATTAGTATGGGTCCTTGCATTTGCTGTCTACATATTAAAATAGGCATTATGGTCCTTCCTAATTTAACAAAACTGCAACTGTCCAGAATCCATGCTGGGGGCCACCCAGCACAGGGCAAGGCCACCCAGCATGCTAATGGCCGCCAGCGATGCAATTGCATTGCTGACCCCTGCAAAACAAGGGTAGCCCCCTGCCTGCACAGCCTAGCTGTGAAGGCAGGTGCACAGCAGCCATTTTTACATTCACAGCGGCCGCGTGTGACGTCACTCGGCCACCTCGAAAATGTCCGGGACCCGCCCACGTTGCCAATGCAATGCCCCTGCACTGTCTTGTTGCCGCCCCGCGAATGCCTCTGCCTATCAATCAGGCAAAGGCGTTGGCATCAGTGCAATGCACAGGCATTTCCAGGCTTGCGCATGAGCAGAACGGAACCTGTGTGTGCGCACTGATAAGAAATACCAGAAAATGTGTTCACATCTCAGATGCGAATGAAGCTGAAGAGGGCCCTATGAAAGGTAAGATCTGGATACATTTATATAATATGTCAGTATTAGAGATGTTAGGGCATACTTGCCTACCTGACCCTCTCCATGAGGGAGAAAATGCTCTGTTCCTGGACTTTCCTGGTAATGTATGATTGCCATCACCTGTGGTGAAACGCCTTTCTTATCAATTACCTAGCTCACCACAGGTGATGGCAATCATACATTACCAGGAAAGTCCAGGAACAGCGCATTTTCTCCCTCATGGAGAGGGGCAGGTAGGCAAGTATGTGTTAGGGACCCACCTGATGGGGGCTACTCTTGCAATAAAGATCAAGTGGAAAGGGGGTGCAGCAGATTTACTTAATTTTTGTGGGTATAACAGCTGTTTTTAGAGCATTTCCCACAAAACAGTGTTAATAAATTTGCCCCAGAATGATTAAGATAAATAACCCTATTTTCTGCTATATTAGCTGACAGATTAAACAATGAAAATAAATCTACATCAGCATGATCCTTTCCAGGAGGCACTGTGCCTGGACGTTCCTCCTTAAATTATGATTGCCATCACCTGTGCTGAAACACCATTATTGTCGATTTACCTGTTCAAAACAGGTTCCGGTAATCATAAATTAAGAAGAAAGTCCAGGAGCAGAGCAATCTGTCCCTCCTGGAATGGGTCTTGTTTGTAGGCATGCATCAGGGAAGCTAAGAAGTGCATTAAGATATACATCACTAATCACTATTGTCAGCCAGGTACAGGTGCAGGTTCACACCCACATAGGGAAAAGCCAAAAATGTTTGTATAGGATTATTCATGAGCTGTATGGGCAGGGAATTCAGTCATGTGACAGAACAGAAACTTGAGACTTGACTGTGTCATCTGGTGAGTTTTACTTCTCCTATGAAATGAGTAAGTGTCTACTACATGCTGGAGAGAGGAACACACAGACACAACGCATGTGGAAATGAGTCCTGTGTCCGTCACTGGGATAACACACTGACAGGCTCGCACATGATCCATACAGCACTTGGATAAAATGGAAACATTCAACAAGTTGGCAGCTCCAGCTGGTCAGAAATTCAGGTGAGATTTATTTATTTTTTTGCTGTAGTTTCCTGTTCAGCAACATTGCAATAGGAATTGCTTGTTTCTTACAACAAGACAATACATTTCCTTCATTACAAAATACTGCTACCTGGCAAAGTCCATTTACTGTATTTCGTATTTGGGGATTAATTTGTTACTGCATGTTACATTGTGTCAGACACATTTCTTCCAGTTTTTGCACATTTACATCTAGAAGGGAAAACACTATATTTTTTATTTAAAAAAAAAAAAAAAAGGTATAGAAAATAAATCTTAAATATTCTAATTGAAAATGAGCTCCACAGAGTTGATTTAAAGTGAAAATGCTAAGTAATTAAGTGCTGGAGTCTATTTAAATATAAATATGCACTTAATTGCATTGCATTTTCACTGTATAGGTTTAAAAATTGCACGGAAAGATAGGCTGAATTCTGGAAATAGACTTTACTTATTTCTTTATCCGGCTAAGTTGGTGGCGAACATCCTAAATTAGTTTTTGCATTGGTTGTCTGGGTAACTGATTACAAAAGTAAACTCTAAGTAAATTGGCTATTTCTTGTACAAAATGCAGAAAAGTTACATTATCTTTAAAAGATAAATGTAGATGTAAATTAGTAGGTAGGGACACAAGTTTTGTGCTGGTGTTTGGTTTATGCAGGATTTTATTTAGCACTATAAGAGACATGCTCACAGATTTACAAATATAAGCAGTGGTTCCCAAACTCCGACCTCAAGGCATCCGAACACTCTATATTTTAAGGAAATCCCTGGTTGAGCACAGATAGTTAAATCAAATTGAGTGAGGTACAGATGTAGTCCAGCTCATCTTTGCTGCAGTGCAGCATGGTGGAACACGGCTTGCTGCTTGGTATGCCAGGCTGCGACAATTTGCAGCCGGTTATCACGCCATTCATTCCTAAAGAATGAATGAAGCGATTGCCGACTGCGAATAGCCACAGCCTGGCACGCCATGCAGTATTCCGCATCGCAGTAAGATGAACATGGCTTTATCTGTACTCCTGAAGTCACCTGTGCTCAATTATACATATCTGCTTAAAACCTGGACTGTAAAGCTGCCCACACATCTAAATATTAACTTTCCAACCTGCCAACTTGATGCCAACACCCCCCCCCCCCCCCCCCCAATATTTAAAATAGGAACAGTGCGAGTCTTTGGCATGTGCCAAAAATACAGGGGTGTGGCTTCATTGGAAAGGGGTGTGGCCACAGAATAGTGCCAATTCACATTACACCACACTGTATTACCCCTTATGCACATTACGCGAGGTAGAGCCCTTGTGCACATTGCGCTAGGTACAGACCCTTACACTGGCGTATTTATAATGGGTGCAGTGCACACAAGCCCGCTAGGCCCACGTCACACATCCTGTACACATTTTCCTGGCATTTCAGGCATGTGCAGTAAGAAATTCAGTTGGAAACTGGCTGCCGTGCCATTTTCCCGGAGACCTGTTCATGCACACTAGACTCTGGGACATCGCTAGGGTCCCCTAGTGCCCAGAGTCTACAGTGCTGCCAGCTACAGTAGGGGAGGGGGCCCAGATGGAGTCTGCACATGGGCCTCCCCTTCTCTTGAAGTGCCCCTGAACCCTTAAGCACATTATGCCAGCGAGTGGCCCTTCAGAGTGAGAGAGGGGAGTGTGTGTATTTCCCCGCACCCCCTCCCTGGAGCATCTTTGTTGTGCTTACATGACTTGTCCCTGTTTCCAGAAAGCTAGCAGTCTGTGGCTGCCTTCTTAACCCGGAAGTCCAGCAGGGAAAGACGAGGGGAGGTGGAGCACACAGAGAGCACAATCGGACATGCTGCCTACTGTATTGTACAGTGTCCAGCACTACAGCTGTTAGCTGGCACCAATTGGGGGTGGGTGCGGATGGTGTGCCCCAGGACAAATGCATGGTGTGTAAGGCACAATCTGCACCACCTTAGTTATGGCCCTGGGGGGGATACTACCTTCTCCATTCCTCACTGCTCCCATCCAAACACCCGCCTGCCCAAACGCTGCAGCTCCTCAGGGTGGGAGAGATGTGATGACTATGAAACTGGGTAAGCCGTGAAGAAGCAGAGCATTTAGAGGGTTGCACAACGCTGCCCTCTGTCTTGTATGTAGTGGTGTGACATGCGCTCAGTTCCTTCTCAGCCCCACTGCATTTATGACAAAGGGGAGCACTGCAGCTAGCGGCGGAGGCGAGTAGCCCTGCGGGTGCTGCCGGGCGGTGCACCCACAGAGAATGTATGCTTTGCGCAACGCACCGCCGGCACTATCCTAGTTATGGCCCTGTGTATATGGGACAAACCATGTTGAAATATAAGAGGTACAGGGTAAATTCCAGCTGTTCTTGCATGTAGCCCACTAATGCTGGGCAGCTTTACTTTTACACTGCAATTTAGATTTGTGTTTGCACAAGCCCCCCTCACATCTAACTCTCCATGTTACATCTGCCCCCCCTGCAGTACAGCATGATTTTACCCAGGTGCAAAGTACTTATTTTTAGTTTGCTCCCTACTCAGAATCTGCCCCAATGATTGATAAGTATTAATAGCCTTAATGTTAGTCTTATTAATAGTCTTAATGCCTTGTTTATAAACAGTCCGTATAGTAATAGACTTTTTAATTTTGATTTAAAGTTTTCCCACTATGTACTAAATGTAACTCGCAGGGTTGCTTTTAACTGCTGTCCCTGTGTGTTACATACCAGTCACAATGGACGATTCTTTCACATCTTTGAAAGACCCCTCCTTAAGGGCCGGGCCCTACACATTTACCGATTACACTGAAAGATATGAACGATCGCGGTCATTAATGAATGAGATATCATTCACATCTTTCACAGTGTATGCACCAACAACGAAGGATGCGCGGTCTTGCGCACGTTCATCATTGGTGCCGGCTCGTTTATGCCTGCAAGCCAATATGGACAATATCGTCCATATTAGCAGGCAGGGCTATGGGTCTGGGTGATGGGTGGAGTGAAGAAACTTCACTCCCTCCGTCATACCCTCCCGTGCCCGGGTTGTCCATCGGGCACTTTGGCGGCCAATCGACCAGTGTGTAGGGCCCTTAAGAATGAGCACAGTATCAGTCAGCCTACCCAATCAGGACGGTGGCTGCGGAAAGATATTGTAAGATCCCATCTGAGGATTGCGTAAACCAACGGGACAGACTGTAGACCCTATTGATCATAATAGGGACTGCAGTGCTAATTGGCCCTCTGCAGGAGATTTCTGTGAAATCTCCTACATTAGGCTATTAGTACATAGTGGGGAAACATACATTTATGCAGAAACTGTAGTATTTAAAAAAAAAAATAATAATTTTTGTCGGTGGATTTGATAAATAACCCCCTAAATCCAGAAGAAAAATAAAAAAATAAAAATATATATATATATGATCCTGATGAAGGGGCTACACGCCCCGAAACGTTGATGATGTAACCATGCAGTTTGTTCACTAAAGAATTTCTGTTATTCACGAAGTCTCTGAGTGCCGCCTTTTCTGTGGGATATGAATAGAGGTGAAACCTCATAGGATGGCACCTGAGCCAGAAAGCCCACGGAGGCCTTCCGAGTGCCGGCCACTTCATGGACATTTTTATATATATATATATATATATATATATATATATATATATATATATATATATATATATATATATATATATATACACACACACACACACAGGCTGAGTCTCCCTTATCCAAAATGCTCGGGACCAGAGGTTTTTTGGATATGGGGTTTTTCCGTATTTTGGAATAATTGCATACCATAATGAGATATCATGGTGATGGGACCTAAATCTAAGCACAGAATACATTTATGTTTCATATACACCTTATACACACAGCCTGAAGGTAATTTTAGCCAATATTTTTTATAACTTTGTGCATTAAACAAAGTGTGTCTACATTCACACAATTCATTTATGTTTCATATACACCTTATACACACAGCCTGAAGGTCATTTAATACAATATTTTTAATAACTTTGTGTATTAAACAAAGTTTGTGTACATTGAGCCATCAAAAAACAAAGGTTTCACTATCTCACTCTCACTCAAAAAAGTCAGCATTTCGGAATATTCCGTATTTCGGAATATTTGGATATGGGATACTCAACCTGTATGTATGTATGTATATATATATATATATATATATATATATATATATATATATATATATATATATATATATATATATATATATATATATATATATATTTTGCTTAGTTTGTTTCTAACTTCGACTTTTTCTAACCAATAGTGTGGGCTCAGCATGTTCCCCCTTCTGGAGCTCACACTTCGTGCACCTGGTTCAAGTCTTACATTAAAGTATCTTCAGCTAACCAAGTGGGTGATATTGGTTTATTGAGTACATAAAATATGTACAGGCAGTAAGAACAATAAAGGCTTTTACTCTAAGCTGATGCAAATAGGTGGAATCCGTGTCTGTTTATTTTTATGCTAACCACAAACCATTGTTGTACTTGTCTCCTTAGCAGCAATGACACAAATCATGCTTATCCCCAACGTTGTTGAGCAATGCTGAGGAGTATTCTGTTAACCAGGGTTGGACTGGCCCACAGGGGAACAGGGGAAACCACCGGTGGGCCCCACTGCCTGTGGGCCCATCTCCTCCTCTAGGGATTCCAGGCTGTATCCTAGCGCACTTTAATTATACATTATACATATGTTACCTTATACTGCACAGGACTATGGGCCCAGCCCATGCACTCTCTTACGGTTGAGAGGGCCTATGTGGTGGCTGGCCACACCTCCACTATTACCTGGCCACATCCTTAAGCATGGGCCCCTACCACTGCATTTCCCCGGTGGGCCCTTCTTGCCCCAGTCCGACACTGCTGTTAACTGTAGTTATTAAAACTAATTTTAATTAAGATAACAACACCCCTAATATTTCAAAACTAATAATACTTGCATGGGCTCAGAAAGTGTATAAAACTGTAATCCTGTATTCTACAGCAAAGATTACCCTTAGGGGGACATGTACAAAGCAGTGATAAAAGTGAAGAAGTGAGCCAGTGGAGCAGTTGCTCATGGCAACCAAGCAGCTGCCCTGTATACTTTTGATAATATGCAAATTATAATCACTGCTTAGTACATGTCTCCCTGTATCTCAGTAATGCCTTAAAACTACATTTACTTAAACTAAGATTCCAAATCGGTAATAACACAATACAGGCCTTATAATGTTGAATACACTCATCTCAAAGAGGTTGATTCAATTAATTGCAAAGTTAATATCGCCGGGAAGGAGGTCCTGGCGCTATTCAATCCAGTAAGCTGCTTTGTCCGAGAATGCCCGTACTTATGCCTTAAACATGGTGTTTAGGTGTGACCACGGGCACTCTCCGACATAAGTGCCCCGCAGCGATGATGTTTGCTCCTCGCATGGGTGAAAAACAGCATCACAGCACCAGTTTTGTTGGATTTCTGCAATCCACCTCCCCCCCCCCCCCCCCCCCCCCGGAGGGGTGCAAGCAGAAATACACTAGTTGGCATAAGCAGCACGTTGAATTGAATAGCGCTGGAAAAAACCTTCCTGGCACTATTCTTTTCGCATTCAATTGAATCAACCCCATAGAATCATTAAATAAATCTGACAAGTCAAAGGGGGAGATGTATCAAACTTTGGAGAGAATAAAGTACCAACCAATCGGCTCCTGACATTTTACAGGCTGTGTTTGAAAAATGAAAGTTAAGAGCTGATTGATACTTTACCATACCACCCAACTGTCCAGAATTTAGCAGGACAGTCCCGCTAATTGAACACTGTCCCGCTGTCCCACCTGCGGGCTGCATTGTCCTGCGGGGGACAGTTGGGAGAGCCAGGAATCACCACTGCTCTGCTCTGCAAAGCAGCCGGTGATCACTGAATAGATTCAGAGCAAGCAGGGGAGCCGGGGGCTGCCCAGCCGCTCAGGGAGTATTGGACATATCCCCCAAATGACGAAAAGGGGTGCTAGGCCATGCCCCCTCAACTTGCGGCCCACCTCTCCACCCGAAGCCCCACCCCCTTTCCAGCATTGGCATGTCCCTACTAAGGAGCAACGAAAGTTGGGAGGTATGACTTTACCTCTCTCCAAGGTTTGATGCATCTTCCTTAATGTCACTTTTTGTTGACCAGATACTCAGCCAGTGTTTGAATGATAGGTTCTGGTGCTGAAGCTCTGTGCATAGGTTTTTCATCTATCAACCTATTTACAGTATGCCTCAAGCTAGAAAATGTCTGTGTTCCAAGTGTATTTGAAAGCCAACATACATAACCATGTGGCGCAGACTGAATGTCCCTCCTCCTCTGACTTCAGATTTGCTAAACAGTGTATATTTCCTTTCCTATGATTAGATATTCCAGATATTGGAACTTTGAGGTGCATTGCATAAGTCCACATTTGTCTGTGCAAAGTCTGGACAGAATAAGATCTGCTGCTGATCCACCCAAACACCGCTCCTATCAGAAACTTTTTAGTGAAACTCTGCCATTTTTAAGGTGTACAAATTAAAACTATCCTGCCAAAATTGGGACAGTTGAAAGGCAGGGCTGTAACTAGGGAGGTGCAGCCGGTGATACCGCACATAGCGCAGAATGCCCTATGGGCGAGATCGGCCACCGCCGTGAACTCCATTTACCAGGCACTCACTGAGATGTTATAAGAGGTGCACCCACCTCCTTCCCTGCGGAGCTCTGCCTTCTGGCTCCCGCATGGAAATTAAGAAGAAATGTCAAAAAGTCTTTCCTGCCACAGTGCCGACCAATAGGCCAATGGGCAGCAGGCAACTGTATCTTCTAGCAGTGAGAAAGTTAAGGATTAGAAGACAAAATATTGAAGAATAGTGACATCATGAGGATATGGAAAAGTAGAGGAGGCATGATGATAGAACCAGAAGGGCAATGAGGCAAGGAAAGATCAGAGAAAGGATAGGATAGTTAAGGGTAGCTATAATATAAGAAAGGAATGGGGAAACCTAGAAGAAGATGTCGAAGAGGAGACAGAAGGGGAGTAAAAGTATGAAGCTGAGGAGAGATTGAGAGACAGAAGGACAGGAATGATAGAAAGAAATGAGTATCCGAATGAAGAACAGTGAGATAATAAAAAGTAAAGGGAGCATAATGTGTATAAGTGGCTCTACTAATGAATGGCATAATATGCTATTGCACTACTACTGTCTGGCAAAATATGAATAAGTGGCATAAAGTGTATGACAAGGTATGGCATTGTGAGAAATAAACAGATGGCCAAACCAAAGCAGGTGTTCAGGGTCTGTCTCGGCTTCTGTGTATGGGACCCATTTTCAGACTGACATTCAGTTGCTGAATATGATGCACTGCTACGCACATATTAGACAGTAAAGGTAATGTTGGCATTGCAAGTTTTCCTACGTGCAATACCTCTGTGGCATGCAAGACACAACCCGTGATGCACAATGACGCAATTTTAATTCCGGAATGGTAAATCACGTCAGTTGCACGGAACTGAATCCACCCTAATGTTTTACATCTACAGTATGTACTAAAAGAATGTTTAATATTTTTAGACTAAAGGTGCATACACAAACGGGGTGTTTTTGCCCAGCGTGTATGCACAGCGATGATTGCTGACATCGCTGGCCTGAAAAGCGCTCAGTGCATACACCCTGAGCTATTTTCCCCCAATCGGCGAGACGTGAGGGCAGATTCTCCAAGCACTTATCTGTGTGTGAGGTAATGTAGTGTTTAGCTGGGAGGACAGCAGCTGCCCGGAAACCCCCTGACTACTGCCTGTAAGTGCACCTGAGTCCACGTGGTAAGCTTAATTATAGTTCAAGGTCTGGTATGCACTAGTGGCAGGGGAGATGCTGGAAGCCTGCAGTTAGCTATGAGACACACATGCATGTGTTGCAGTCCAGCAAAAGCATCTATTCTGGAGGCATACATGAGTGTTTAGATTAGACAGGGCCGGTGCAAGATCTCACTGCACCCTAGGCAATGTTTCAGCTTAGCTCCCCTAACCTGCAACACTCCTCCCCCCCCCCCCCCCCCCCCACCCCTTCCCCACACACACTCACACACACACCTCCCGGAGGGGAGATACAGCTGGCCACTAGGTGGGCTGGGGTGAATTGCATCTTCATACATATAGAGAGAAAAGGGACAACACTCACAGACTTTTAAAGTGATAATGTATTTTATAAACAGTCACAACATTTTGTGACTTTGCTCACAATATACTTTCACTTTAAAAGTCCTTGAGTGCCGTCTATTCTTTATGTGTACACGCTAGCCAGCATGTTAGAAATCATATACTGTAGGACACCAAGGCTAATGTTACTTTTTTATATATACTGTACATGGGGTCTGGTGGGAGTATTTAATTGGGGTTGGGTATGGGATGTAGCATTACAGTGACGCTGTGGGTGCAGACTTGTACACAGGTGCTGCTTGCTGCTGGACAACCGAGATCCAGAGGCCTAGAGGAGGTGCATCAGGGCTATGAGAAGCAGCCATGGGGGCGTCCCTAGTTACATTCGCCTCCTATGTGGCTTCATATGACTTGATGCTACACATGTCGGCATGGAGGAAGCGCTGAGACACTATGTGGCACAGCCTGGTAGCGGCAGCTGCACCTGATTAAACCCACAGCAGTGGTCAGCGCAGTGTAAAAGGAGGAGGCCGCATACAGAGACGTCCTTCATTTTTTCGCTAGATGAATTCAGTGGCGCCCTCCAAGGGCCAGTGCCCCTAGGCAGCCGCCTAATGGTAGAGCCGGCCCTGAGTTTAGATAGAAACTGGATATTTGTTGCTCATACAGACAGGGTCCCGTGGCTGCTTGTTAGGATGATAGGCAGCAGAAGATGCCAATCCCATATAAATATTGAGTATCTGTCAACTGGATTTTCTGTGCACACCAGCATTCCATCCAAGCTTATCATTTTAGTTTTACCAAAATGCCAAGGGATCAGAAAGATTTTTGTGGGGGGGGGGGGGGTTGGTGCAAAATGTATAGTTACCCCATCAAACACAGTATTGGCAAATGTGTATGCACTCACCACATGCCAGGTCCCATCAGCGTCGATGTCAGGCTGGGTACACATCACTAAGTGTGTACCCAGCTTTAATGTAACACTGCCCTCTGCTTTATTCCTCACATCCAGTCTTGTCACTTCCACCACTTATGTACCAGGATGCGCCCTGCTCTTTTCCTAAGATGCTGCCTAAACTCTTGTGCATTCTCTCGTATTCTTACTCCTTAAATATGGAAGCCTTTTCTTGTGTAACATTCTGCTCATTCATTTATCAGTAGTTTTATCCACCTTAAACGCCGCAGCAAGTCTGATCTTCCACTCTTGTCACTGCGCATCTGCCACAGCACTTGGAAATACCTACAGAGGTTCCCATTGTCCTCCAGATTCCAATTTAAATTACTCAATTTTACCTACAAAGCCATCAACATCCCCCTTTTCATACATCTCAAAACACTCTGCCACTCTCCCTCTAAGAAGTATGTCTGACTTTTTACTCAAGTTGTCTCTGGTAACCTCATTCCTGAGTGCAATACCTCTCACCTGCCCACACTGCACATCTTGCACCCATACTTACCCTCTGGAATCCCACGTTGCTGCAGCAATCACTGGGAATATGGCCGCTGGGGAGCAGTATGATTTGCCGGCGCTTGGGATCCTGGTGCTCGTAATTCCAATGCCGGGATCCTGATTGTTAACAAGCCGGCAAGCCCCCCGCCCCCACACTCTCCTTATGCTGTGTCAGCATTCAGAAGGGGGTCAGTATTCTGACTGCCGGGATACCAGCAGCAGGGATCCTGACTGCTTCCCAGCCGCTGCACCATTTTCCTGGAGACCTGCACATGCACACTAGAATCTGTGAAAGCACTAGGGTCCCATAGTGACCCTATATCACTGACCTGGTTTGGGAGTGTTGTGGACTCGGGGTTTCTTCCGATGACCGGGAAGAGGAACCGCAACTGGGCCGCAGCAGAGATGGCCGAATGTAGGTTTTCCTCATGCAGGATTTGGATGACAGGCAGGAGGCACGTGTGGATGCGGAAGGTCTCCTGAAAGACGAGACTTGAAAAGGTGCTGATGAATTTGGAGAAGAATACCGTGAGCTCACCGAGAGCGATACTGAGGTGCGTGGAGGCGCTGAGGTGCGTGGAGACGCAGAGGCACGGAGGTGCGTGGAGACGCTGAGGTGCTTGGAGGCACGGAGGTGCGTGGAGACGCTGAGGTGCTTGGAGGCACGGAGGTGCGTGGAGACGCTGAGGTGCTTCTTACCACTCCTCTAACACACCCAATCAGCCTTTACCCTACTCTCACCTATACTACCCAGTACCACAACTAGAGCCATATGATAGTGTCAACCACCCAGGATTAAGATCTGGAGAGGCTCGCATTACATTAATATTTTGGGTCGATTTAGGGCTTGGTGGCTACAATTTCAATGTACAACTGTGGTACTACCCACACTAATGCACCCTCACAACTGTCCCAATCTCCACTCAGAGTCAGTCTTATATCATTTGTGCCCTCTTCCAATTAGAATGTCAGTTGTCCTTCTGTACCCTTGTCTTCCTTGTATGTACTTATTTTATGTATACCCTTTCCGGCACTGTGGAACCATACACATCTCCGATAATAACACTTGCTTATGATTTTTTTTTTTTTTTTTTTTGACATGTGTTCTTCGCTTGCATAGTATTGGTTTTGGATTGGAAAATCTCTATGGACTAAATGTGGTTTGAAGTAATCCATCTTTGTTCCTATTTCCATGTCTACCATATACTTGGTGTTGTTTCTCTATACATTCAACGCATTGTTGGGGCCCTGTTAGTATCTTTGCCTTTGATCCCAAGTAATGTAATAACAGATTAAAAACATACAAATATCGAACCTATGGTGCTGCACTTAAAAAGCAGCAGAAGACCATAAAATGTAATACAATCCAAAACGCACAAAGAACAGTCTTGCATGCTCTGTGAGTGATCCCAGCAAGGTAAAATGATCCAAATGGTCAGATGGATAAAATGTTTCTCAATTCCCCTCATAGGATTTCATAAAAAGGAAAGAGAAAATATACAATGGTATGGTAACGTTGGATAATGGCACACCACGTGCAGTATCATATATGGGTGTGATAGTCCAACCCCGAGTGTTTGGAATCCCCATTTCTTCTTTCACAGGCACCTCACACATGATGAATGAAGCAATGCTCACATGTACGCTTACTTCAGTAACCGATTCTGTACACATAAAGGTATCTTTGTTCTTCCACTCAGTGGTACAGATACCGGTATGTAAAATCCACACATATAAGGCAGGACTTTAGGAGTAATGAAAATACATTTATTAAAAAGAATTCTGAGGCCTATACCCAAAATGCAGTCCAACCAATACACTGTACACCACACGAGATGGAACCCGGGTATAAATTATAGTGACCCTGTGCAAGTTGACACACAGGGTTATTCAGAGATGAACGCAGATCTCACATGCTGGGGGCCGGTCAGCATTTGTGGGGACACCTCTCGATGTGTTTGCAATTAGATTGCGGATCCATCGGCACTAAAGTTGAATCCTGGCAGCACATGCCCCCCCATGACGATGCCCCCCCCCTCATCCCCTCCAATGGCCGCCACTATCAATCACACTGTGGCCACATCCTTCATAGATGTGGCCGCAATGTGTAAGGTTGCACATGTACACAACGACCGGTGCGCTTGTGCAGACCACCTGGATGCAGCGAACAACTGCACAGCTGCCTCCATGTCCGAATTAGGCCGACAATGTGGTACCTCGATAAAAAAAACAACACAGATATTCTGATCAACGTACAGTATTTCCGCGTTCTGTGGCACCTTTTTCAAGATAAGTGTCTCCAGACTAAAGATTATTTTCAGACTGGCATAAAGATGGATGCTATTCTGAAAACCTCTTTAGTCTGGAGTTACTGTCCGGGGCTACATATTGATGCCCTTTTATTTGACACTTGTCTTGGAAAAAGGTGCCACAGAGCGCTAAAATACGTGCCTGGAAACAGACCTGTTTCTACTTAAGTTCACCTGTGTACCCAGCATCTGTTTACAACTGAGTTGTAAGTAGGGGTGGTATTCATGTGACCGGCAGTCTGCTGACCGACAGTCACATGACCTCCTCCATCGTCCCGAAGGCTCGCTATCCCGATGGTCGGCATGCCGACCAACAGGGACTATTTCCACTCGTGGGTGTCCACGACACCCATAGAGTGGGAATAGAACCCGTGGCGACCGCAGGTCGCCACCGAGCCCGCAGCGTGGTGAGCGCAGCGAGCCCGCAAGGGGCTTGCTGCACTCGCCCCTCCCCGCCGGGATCCCGGCGTCGGTATGCTGCCGGGATACCGGTGTCGGTAAGCTGACCGGCGGTCAGGAGACCGCTGGTCAGCCATACTACACCCGTAAGTAGAAATGTGACTGAAATGCATCTACTGAAATCTGTTCCAAAGAATGCCACGCAAGATACGTTTGGTAAACAGTTGTTTGTTCATCTCATCATAAGGTCTAATGTGCATACAATACTGTTACATCACATGACACTCCTAAGATTCTGTCACACTGAAGAGTAGTTGCAGTTTCCATAGTTCAGATCCAACTTTTAATTAAATGAGGCACTGTGACATTATTGGGAGAAAATGCATCCAACCTGCTAAAAAGGACAAGTGATGAAGTTGCTCATAGCAACCAATCTGATTCTATTGATTATTTTCTAGAATCTACTAGAAAAATGATAGCTAGAAGCTGGTTGCTATGGGCAACGCCTCCACATGTCCACTTTGGAAGGCTTGTTACTCCTCCCTTCTGTAAGTTTCCTGGACAGTTGCCACTCTGTGATCTTCTAAGGAAAGCTATGCAATCTAATTAAACAATTAGATGTTATTTACTATTACTAGTGCAAATGTACAGTAACCCATTGCAAGCAATCTGTCAAAATTAAGGGGCAATTCTACTTTATAAAAGCTTTTACATGAATTATCCATTCTTGAATACTGAGGGTGGTATTCAGTCGTTTTGTGTGGCCAATCTCCCGTCTAAAGTGATGGGGAGATTACCACCTGGGGGTGCAAGCTAAAATGCAGGTTCCGGCAGCCATTGTGGCCGAACGGAGTAACAATTGAATTGCTCAGTCCGATGCCATCTAGTGACTGCTGCTACACGCCACAATTTAATCTCACCCTGAGAATCTCTTATTTTAGAACCCCATTGCTCTGCTCTCAGAGTTGCCCTTTTTTATTCCCTTTAACAACTTTTAAATAGTGTGCAGGTTATCCCTAACCCCAGTGAATACAATTTCAGCTAAATCAAATTTAAGGCTCAGAACTCAAATGCAGATGTTTTTGGTTTGGTTTTCTTTTTTTTTTCAATTATCTTTTTTTTTATTATCATTGATTAAATACAGTAATTATATATATATATATATATATATATATATATATATATATATATATATATATATATATATATATATATATATATCTTTATATTATGATATTACTGTTTCGGATATCAAGCAAATGACCCTAACAATGTTCTAAATGTAAGGATACAAAAGTGTCGCCTTTGCACTGCAGCCTTATTGCAGGGTTACTGCTAATACAGATCAGAATTATACAGCTGTGCACATGAAAAGCTCGGTGGGCAGGGAAAGGCTACATGTAGTTAAAGGTGATGTTTTTCTGTATTACAGCCAGACTTTTCCTATGTACAGTAATTACAAATCTGCTAGCTCAGGGGAAAGAAATACAAAAGATTACAAAAGTAGTAATTTCTACATTGTGCGGGGCCCACCGGGAATGCAGTAATCGTCAATGTACATTTTAAACCATATAAGCTCTAAAAATTATAATAATGATTATTTAATAAGCACCTGTAAAGTAAGGACAAGTCAGCAAAAACGAGTGTTTCGGTATGTCGGGTTTATTTGCTCTCTGGTATTCCAATCTCTAGACTGCTACAAATAGTAACATGTTTTAATTACTTATTCAGATTGCCTGATGCAGATTTCTCTATAGTCCTTCCTATTGTGCATTAAAAGGGGGAGAGTTATAAAACTGTATAATGAAGACCAGCAAAGGTGTGGCCAACATCAACTAATAAGGTTCTAGCTATCATTTATCTAGTCAATTCTATAAAATGATATCCGAGTCTTGCTTGGTTGCTATGAGTAACACACTAATATGTTCCCTTAAGAAGGTTTGATAAATCCCCCCCCCCCCCCACAAAAAAAATAATCTCTTACACAATGACTAAATCAATACTTAATTAGGTGGGTTGGGACTGAAATGGCGGTGGTTGGGATGGCGGTGGTCAGAATACCTACCACAGCATCCCGACAAGCAGAATCCCAACAGGGGGAAGGTAAGTATACTTATCTTCCCTCAATGGCCCCCTAACCCTCCCTTTTAGCAACCTAAACTTCCGCAGGGGTGACTAAACCTAAACACACACACACACACACACACACACACACACACACACACACACACCCCCCTTACCTGTCAGACACACCGACACAGGCTCGTTCGGGATTCCGCCGCTGGGCTTGTTACCCTAGTTGGGATGCTGGTATCGGGATTGCAGCATCTGTATTTCGACTGCCGGGATCCAGACCGCCAGGACCCTGACTGGATCCCCATTAGATTTGTCACACTGTCCGTATTTGGGGTTTATTTCCAGTTCCCATTTCCCAAGCTCTGTCTCATAATCCTGCCTGAAAATGCGTTGCCCAGATTGGGCCAGAAGGGGAAGAGGTATCTCATGTCCACCACTGATGAGAAGTTGCTTTTACAGGAGGAGAAAGGGATAGGGGGCTTTCCCTGACAGTGGCCCCTTCTTGCTGTGGCAGATCCAGGCAGCATGGGCTAACCTGGGGAAGGTCACTGCTCTCTCCCTGCTGTTGGGGTGCTGCGTTGCTATACAGTAGACGGTGGTAGTGGGCAGGAGAAAAGTGTTAAGGACTCTCCCTTGGATCCACACCTTCCTTGTGTGCACACATTTGTCTTAGTTCTCTATAGAAGGTGTTACGGTACCCTTGTGGCTTTGTATAAATAAAAGCTAATAATAATTACTCAACTTAAAGGTTGGTGGGGTAAATCTTAAATACAGTGGGAGAATTGTATTACATCTGCAAGTATTGTGCGGGTATAACGCTTCCTGCAGGAAGCAGCTGCGCCGAGATCCTTCACATCGCATGAGCCTAGTGCTAATACGCTTTGTCGCGCATGGCCAGAGAGCTGGCTGGAGAAAGGTCTCCTGTGCAGTCCGTTACTGGCAGCCGCCACAGCCAGGGACAGCAGAGTCCCTGCTATGGTGTATGGTCAACAACACCTGCAGCTGTCAAAATCGATAGCTACAGGTGTCGGTGCTCTTATAGATATACGTGCCATTAATGAGGGTCTCATAGCGCCCCTGTCATATAGCACACTTCTCCTCATTCATACATTGGGGAGAAGTGGTATCGGCGCATATAACGACGCTGATACCACTTCTCTGCCATAACCACCCTTCTTACATCTAACGTACCACAAAACACAACATACTGTACTAATTACACTCCCATATATTATAGAATTAGAAAAGTTTCAAGACTTTATATCAGAATTGAAAATCTTTTGGATATGTTTTAGGTAGTAGGAGAGATTTTCCTACACAGTTATACCCCTTTCAGACAGACAGCAATAACCCGGGTTATTGCAAGGAACAGAGCCGGCCCTAACCAATATGATGCCCTAGGCAAGATTTTGGCTGGTGCCCCCTAGCACCGCCGCTAGTTCTGAAGGAGATGCCTGGCATGAGTCAGCTGGCAGCTCTGCTAACGTCGGGCGCCTTTTGTTTATGAAAATGCATCTTATTTGCATTACTATGTGGCTAGGATGCACAAGCAGCTTCTGCTGATTAAAATGATATGCAGCATGCCTATATACTGTGTACGACTGTGGCTGTATCTGCATACGAAATGCTACATTACAGTGATTTCCAGCAATACACTGCAACGTAGCATTTCTTATGCAGATACAGCCGCAGTCACACACAGAATATAGGCATGCCGCATATCATTTTAATCAGCAGAAGCTGCTGGTGCCCCTAAGCATACCAAATGCTCTAGGCATTTGCCTAGTTTGCCTATACCTAAGGCCGGCTCTGGCAAGGAATGTGCAGCAACCTGGGATGCGGTGCAGTGTGAACGGGTAAGTTAGGTCGATGCGACCTGGCACCCGTTCACACTATAAGAGAGCAGTCGCGCACCACCTACGCACGTGATATGGTGACATCATAGACCTTGCAATAATAATAATAATAATAATAATAATAATAGTCACCAGTCTGAAATGGATATAACTTTGTGTCGTTCAAGGGCACTGCAGTCAGCCTGGCTAGATAGCAAATGTAAATACAGTGGGATGTGTTAAATGTTCTATCAAGGAATGGCAACTTTTATATAAATTTCTATGACTACTACTATTCCTTTCACATTATATTTCTATGACTGTAACCCTAAAACCCCCTCTCCCACCCCCACCCCCACTAAAAACCGCCACCCAGCTCAGTGTCAATGAAGCCAGATGCAGTCCGTGACTGCACTGGCTTCACTGTGACTGCCAGTCACAGTGAAGTCCGGATGGCCTGCTCTGCTGTGTGTGCACTATATGATGGCCTGCTCTGCTGGGTGTGCACTATATGATGGCCTGCTCTGCTGGGTGTGCACTATATGATGGCCTGCTCTGCTGGGTGTGCACTATATGATGGCCTGCTCTGCTGGGTGTGCACTATATGATGGCCTGCTCTGCTGCGTGTGCACTATATGATGGCCTGCTCTGCTGGGTGTGCACTATATGATGGCCTGCTCTGCTGGGTGTGCACTATATGATGGCCTGCTCTGCTGCGTGTGCACTATATGATGGCCTGCTCTGCTGCGTGTGCACTATATGATGGCCTGCTCTGCTGGGTGTGCACTATATGATGGCCTGCTCTGCTGGGTGTGCACTATATGATGGCCTGCTCTGCTGGGTGTGCACTATATGATGGCCTGCTCTGCTGGGTGTGCACTATATGATGGCCTGCTCTGCTGGGTGTGCACTATATGATGGCCTGCTCTGCTGGGTGTGCACTATATGATGGCCTGCTCTGCTGGGTGTGCACTATATGATGGCCTGCTCTGCTGGGTGTGCACTATATGATGGCCTGCTCTGCTGCGTGTGCACTATATGATGGCCTGCTCTGCTGGGTGTGCACTATATGATGGCCTGCTCTGCTGGGTGTGCACTATATGATGGCCTGCTCTGCTGGGTGTGCACTATTTGATGGCCTGCTCTGCTGGGTGTGCACTATATAGTGGCCTGCTCTGCTGGGTGTGCACTATATGATGGCCTGCTCTGCTGGGTGTGCACTATATGATGGCCTGCTCTGCTGGGTGTGCACTATATGATGGCCTGCTCTGCTGGGTGTGCACTATATGATGGCCTGCTCTGCTGGGTGTGCACTATATAGTGGTCTGCTCTGCTGGGTGTGCACTATATGGTGGCCTGCTCTGCTGGGTGTGCACTATATGATGGCCTGCTCTGCTGGGTGTGCACTATATGATGGCCTGCTCTGCTGCGTGTGCACTATATGATGGCCTGCTCTGCTGGGTGTGCACTATATGATGGCCTGCTCTGCTGGGTGTGCACTATATGATGGCCTGCTCTGCTGCGTGTGCACTATATGATGGCCTGCTCTGCTGCGTGTGCACTATATGATGGCCTGCTCTGCTGGGTGTGCACTATATGATGGCCTGCTCTGCTGGGTGTGCACTATATGATGGCCTGCTCTGCTGGGTGTGCACTATATGATGGCCTGCTCTGCTGGGTGTGCACTATATGATGGCCTGCTCTGCTGCGTGTGCACTATATGATGGCCTGCTCTGCTGGGTGTGCACTATATGATGGCCTGCTCTGCTGGGTGTGCACTATATGATGGCCTGCTCTGCTGGGTGTGCACTATTTGATGGCCTGCTCTGCTGGGTGTGCACTATATAGTGGCCTGCTCTGCTGGGTGTGCACTATATGATGGCCTGCTCTGCTGGGTGTGCACTATATGATGGCCTGCTCTGCTGGGTGTGCACTATATGATGGCCTGCTCTGCTGGGTGTGCACTATATGATGGCCTGCTCTGCTGGGTGTGCACTATATGATGGCCTGCTCTGCTGGGTGTGCACTATATGATGGCCTGCTCTGCTGGGTGTGCACTATATGATGGCCTGCTCTGCTGGGTGTGCACTATATGATGGCCTGCTCTGCTGGGTGTGCACTATATGATGGCCTGCTCTGCTGGGTGTGCACTATATGATGGCCTGCTCTGCTGCGTGTGCACTATATGATGGCCTGCTCTGCTGGGTGTGCACTATATGATGGCCTGCTCTGCTGGGTGTGCACTATATGATGGCCTGCTCTGCTGGGTGTGCACTATTTGATGGCCTGCTCTGCTGGGTGTGCACTATATAGTGGCCTGCTCTGCTGGGTGTGCACTATATGATGGCCTGCTCTGCTGGGTGTGCACTATATGATGGCCTGCTCTGCTGGGTGTGCACTATATGATGGCCTGCTCTGCTGCGTGTGCACTATATGATGGCCTGCTCTGCTGGGTGTGCACTATATGATGGCCTGCTCTGCTGGGTGTGCACTATATAGTGGCCTGCTCTGCTGGGTGTGCACTATATGATGGCCTGCTCTGCTGGGTGTGCACTATATGATGGCCTGCTCTGCTGGGTGTGCACTATATGATGGCCTGCTCTGCTGGGTGTGCACTATATGATGGCCTGCTCTGCTGGGTGTGCACTATATAGTGGCCTGCTCTGCTGGGTGTGCACTATATGATGGCCTGCTCTGCTGGGTGTGCACTATATGATGGCCTGCTCTGCTGCGTGTGCACTATATGATGGCCTGCTCTGCTGGGTGTGCACTATATGATGGCCTGCTCTGCTGGGTGTGCACTATATGATGGCCTGCTCTGCTGGGTGTGCACTATATGATGGCCTGCTCTGCTGCGTGTGCACTATATGATGGCCTGCTCTGCTGGGTGTGCACTATATGATGGCCTGCTCTGCTGGGTGTGCACTATATGATGGCCTGCTCTGCTGGGTGTGCACTATATGATGGCCTGCTCTGCTGGGTGTGCACTATATGATGGCCTGCTCTGCTGGGTGTGCACTATATGATGGCCTGCTCTGCTGCGTGTGCACTATATGATGGCCTGCTCTGCTGGGTGTGCACTATATGATGGCCTGCTCTGCTGGGTGTGCACTATATGATGGCCTGCTCTGCTGGGTGTGCACTATATGATGGCCTGCTCTGCTGGGTGTGCACTATATGATGGCCTGCTCTGCTGCGTGTGCACTATATGATGGCCTGCTCTGCTGGGTGTGCACTATATGATGGCCTGCTCTGCTGGGTGTGCACTATATGATGGCCTGCTCTGCTGGGTGTGCACTATATGATGGCCTGCTCTGCTGGGTGTGCACTATATGATGGCCTGCTCTGCTGGGTGTGCACTATTTAGTGGCCAGCGCAGCTGTGTGCACTAAAAGCTTCACTTAAGAAAGATGTATACTATTTTAATGCTGCTTCTGCTGTAAGGTACTACTAGTGGTAGAATAATACAGTGTTGTTGTTGTTGTTGTTGTTGTTGTTGTTGTGTTTTTTTTTTTTTTTTTTTCAGTTCAATGAAAGAACTGTCATTGTTTATTGGGGTTCGGTATAGAATGCCGGCGGTCAGAATACCGACCATGGCATCCCGACATGCAGAATCCCGACAGGGGAAGGTATACATACCTTTCCCCACATGGCCCCCTAATCCTTCCTACAGCCAAACCCACTGTGGGGGCACCTAACCCTAACCCTCTGGTGGGGGGTAACTAATAATACAGACTGATTATCTGCGTGTGTTCCTTCTGAGAATATATCTGTTTTCAAACAAGCAAACTGTCATCAGTCCCCATTACCTGTCCACAGTGAGCAGCCACCTGAGACCTATGAACAAGCACGCCAGTGGATGGTTCATTGTGTTTGTGTACACTACCAACATTCCGCAAAATCTCTCCTTTGTCTGTAATGTTTCAACTGGCCACACAGACAGATATAAATAGAATACAAACTGTATTTCGGAGATTATGATGATAGTGTACGTGGACCGTTGTTAATTCATATTTATTATAAAAGATGTTTACTGAAAAAGTATTAGTAGAGTTTGACATTCAAAAAAGACTGTGAATGGCATGTACTGTATTAATACAACTGCCTTGAGAGTAATACAGATCATATAATGAAAGAAGCAGCTGATTAAATGTTGTTGTAAGTCTGCTTGGCAATGGGCAATACTGCTTAATCCAAGATGGTCTTTCTTGTGTTATCCATAGTATAACGTTTCTCTAGATTTTTTGTGACTAGTGACTATTTATGGAAGCTTAGTGACATACTGTATGTTAAATGTTTAAGTGTTTTCTTAAATGAACCTTGCTGGCAAATGAATCACAGCGGACCTGATTCAGGTGTGGAAGGAGAGGATATCAAGGCTGCTTACAAAAGAGGCAGCAGCGATAGCACTAATATGGCATGAGGCGTCACGTTTCCTTCATACATTACTGATCCAAGCTGTGTCCTAGGACGGTTCACACAAGCTGGCTGCCACAGATGCAAAAAAAGAGCCCAGGAGATCTTGGACTTTGCATTCCCCCATAACGGCGGCACGCCACCTCTATTTTTGGGAATGGAACCCTTTGCCGCCCCCAAACGGCATTAGACTGTCAATCACTGATCGTTTGATGCCGTCCTACATCGCAGACTTGTACTGTGTATGTGCAGTGTGGGTCCAGTGCAAGGCCAAAGTACTGAAAATCCATACTTTGTAACAACTGGGCAGTAGTCAGGATTTAAGTGCATTAATGGGGCATCTAAAGCATATGTAAGGCTAAGAAGCCTGCTTTATATGAGAATTTACCATTGCACTTTCCAGCGTGGGTCTTCCTAAGCATGTCCACGGAGCAGCGATTCTACTCCTCTCACATTTACAGCCTGGCAGATAGTAGAATGTTTTACTTTCATTTCCCCAAATATGTTTCCTGCCCAGGACCAGGTGCTTCTGATTTGAAATATCTGCTAGCTGGGCCCAGGTGACACTAATACTGTATTTTAACAGTTTTGAGTATCTCTGCAAAACTACTGTATGTTAACTAAAAGTAAACTTGGGTTCCTAAAATATTTTTGTACATTTCTGAATCGATTGAAAAGGAAAAATAGGCGTAGAACCTGATCCGCAGACCTAAGGAACAGCACTTCCCAAAAACATACCTCCCAACTGTCCTGATTTAGGTAGAGCAGTCCAGAGCAGAGAGCACTGTCTCACCATCGCGCCTATGGACATGCCAGTCCTGCAGTGGGAGAGTAGAAAGGTATGTCTTGTACCATACTTGCCTACCCTCCCGGAATGGCCGGGAGGCTCCCGAAAATCGGGTGACCCTCCCGGCCCCCCGGAAAGGTGGGCAAGCCTCCCGCTTTCCCCCTCGGCCGCCCGCAGCAGAGAACAAGTGGGCGGCCCGAGGGGGTCCGATGATGCGATTCGCGCTGAATCGCGTCATCGTAGCTCCGCCCCCTGCTATGCAGCGCCTCGTTTCTCCGCACAGCGGGGGGTGGAGGCACGATAACGCGACCCTGATGCCATGCCCCCGGACCGCCCATCCTGCTGCCGGCCACGCCCATGAACCGCCCATCCTGCTGCCGGCCACGCCCCCATACACCTACAACGCTGCCTCCTCCCAGAGGAGGAGGCAGCAAAGTAGATAAGTATGGTCTTGTACACTGCATGGTGAATCTTACGGTCACCTATGTATGTGGATAATACCGAGGTGTGAAAGTGTATGTTGAAACACACTGGTATGGTAAATAAAATGGAATTTAATACAATACTAGCATACAATATCTAAAAACAAGCAATACATAAAAAATCAAGTGGACTAGGAACAGGCCATGGGGGGAATGTGATCCTACCGATGCAGGTATAGGAGCCGCAGGTGTCAAATAAAGGCAGGGTACCCCGGGAAATACCCTGCTGGTGGCTCCTCTGATCGAATTCCCTTCCAGGCAATCAGAAAAACAGTCCACCAAATGTCCAGGGGGTGGGCAGCGCCACAAGGTATCTCCAACGCGTTTCGGGACAGCCTGGTCCCTTCTTCAAGGCAGAAAGTCAATGGGCCTTTCTCACAGGCTTCAACTCAGATTACAAGTATTTTGAAAGAATCATTCACAAACATTGGCACATCCTCCAAGCAGACCCGATATTAAGAAACATTCTTCCCAGCAAACCTAAGTTCATATACCGTAAGGCGGCCAATCTAAAGAGCAAACTGGTACGAAGTGCCCTACCTGTGAAAAACACCAATCCGATAAGAACTGCTGGCATTCACAGATGCGGTCTATGTGTGGGGTGCAGAAGCATCAAAACGGAGAAAACTAAATACACAGAAGTCATCATTAATGGTAATAAATTGAAGATTCATGACTTCATCACATGCAATTCCATTTTATTTACCATACCAGTGTGTTTCAACATACACTTTCACACCTTGGTATTATCCACATACATAGGTGACCGTAAGAGAGACCAGCGCCATTGTAGAGAGAGCACACCCCCTTTTTCATTTTGCACTTTTGTACTGAGCCCTTAGGGAGCTCTGGCACTCTCCACACGGCCAGCTGTCTCAGTCCTATACAGCGCCGACTTGCTACTCCCGCCCTCCAGTTTGCACTGCATGGTGAATGGCTGCTGCGCTCACCTGCTACTGATGTATGCGGCAGTGTGTGAGTATTTAGAGTAGAGGGGAGATTGCTAAGGTCCAACCAGGGGCTTTGCGAGTGCTGTCTATCCAGTGGGTCCCCAAAAGCTTTAAAGTTTCAGTGCTTGACTGTTTGACTTTTTTATTAAACTCATCCTATTTTAAAGACAGAATTTTTTAACCGTGCCACTTTTCTGCGAACTTCAGCTCTAAGCTACTGTAGGCTTTGTTGGATAGAGAGAATATTATATTGTGATTGTAGTTCTTCTGTAACATGGTTCCCAGAAAGGGTTAAAAGAAAACATGTAATATAAATATAAAATATGAAACGCATTTTTCTTAGAATATTTATATTATACCCTTTCCAGAAGGGCATTTACTAACCGTTTTTTTGGTACACAGTATTTTAAATGCAAAATTGCTTTTGTCGCTCTACATAGATACATGTTTGTGTGTAATATTATTTTTCTACGGGTTTATTTTGAGCTGTTCCAAAATAAAGACAAGGGCGTTTTAAAGGTTTTCGTGTCTCTACACTCGGGCAACATTTTTGTTTTTCGTTTTTTTACAATGCTCACAAATTATTAATCTACACTCAAATGAGGACGTTCATTGATAATAACTTGTCTTTGCAGGCAGCTACAGAAGATGGTGCATGACATAAAGAAAAATGAAGGTGGGCTAATGCAAAAGTTAAAAAAGTGAGTAAAATAAAAAGTGAGTGCTTTGAATGGACACAGGTTGATATACTAACCAGTTTCACATAATGTATAATGACACATATATATATATATATATATATATATATATATATATATATAATATATAAATAAAATGTGGTCTTGCTAAAAGGGCTAAGCCCTGAAACTGTGGCATAAGATACTGTGTCATCTGGTCTTTTAGTCTCCGTGAGTGCCAGCTACCATTTGTTCCGTGTGTGTGTGTAAGTATGTAAAATATATTTCTCTGACGTCCTAGTGGATGCTGGGAACTCCGTAAGGACCATGGGGAATAGCGGCTCCGCAGGAGACTGGGCACAAAAAGTAAAAGCTTTAGACTAGCTGGTGTGCACTGGCTCCTCCCCCTATGACCCTCCTCCAAGCCTCCGTTAGATTTTTGTGCCCGAACGAGAAGGGTGCAAGCTAGGTGGCTCTCCTGAGCTGCTTAGAAGTAAAAGTTTATAGGTTTTTTATTTTCAGTGAGTCCTGCTGGCAACAGGCTCACTGCATCGTGGGACTAAGGGGAGAAGAAGCGAACTCACCTGACTGCAGAGTGGATTGGGCTTCTTGGCTACTGGACATTAGCTCCAGAGGGACGATCACAGGTTCAGCCTGGATGGGTCCCAGAGCCGCGCCGCCGGCCCCCTTACAGAGCCAGAAGAGCGAAGAGGTCCGGAGAAAGCGGCGGCAGAAGACGTTCCTGTCTTCAAATAAGGTAGCGCACAGCACTGCAGCTGTGCGCCATTGCTCTCAGCACACTTCACACTCCGGTCACTGAGGGTGCAGGGCGCTGGGGGGGGAGCGCCCTGAGACGCAATATAAACGATATAAAAACCTTATATGGCTAAAAAAAATGCATCACATATAGCTCCTGGGCTATATGGATGCATTTATCCCCTGCCAGTTTCCTGAAAAAAGCGGGAGAAAAGGCCGCCGTGAAGGGGGCGGAGCCTTTCTCCTCAGCACACAAGCGCCATTTTCTTTCACAGCTCCGCTGGAAGGACGGCTCCCTGACTCTCCCCTGCAGTCCTGCACTACAGAAACAGGGTAAAACAGAGAGGGGGGCACTATTGGCAGCTAATATATAAATAACACTTATATAAGGTTATCCCTGTATATATATATATATAGCGCTCTGGTGTGTGCTGGCAAACTCTCCCTCTGTCTCCCCAAAGGGCTAGTGGGGTCCTGTCCTCTATCAGAGCATTCCCTGTGTGTGTGCTGGGTGTCGGTACGATTGTGTCGACATGTATGAGGAGGAAAATGATGTGGAAGCAGAGCAATTGCCTGTGTTAGTGATGTCACCCCCTAGGGAGTCGACACCTGACTGGATGGTAGTAATTAAAGAATTACGTGACAATGTCAGCACTTTGCAAAAAACTGTTGACGACATGAGACAGCCGACAAATCAATTAGTGCCTGTTCAGGCGTCTCAGACACCGTCAGGGGCGCTAAAACGCCCGTTACCTCAGATGGTCGACACAGACCCTGACACGGATACTGAATCCAGTGTCGACGGTGACGAGACAAACGTAATGTCCAGTAGGGCCACACGTTACATGATCACGGCAATGAAGGAGGCATTGAACATTTCTGACACTACAAGTACCACAAAAAAGGGTATTATGTGGGGTGTGAAAAAACTACCAGTGGTTTTTCCTGAGTCAGATGAATTAAATGAGGTGTGTGTGATAAAGCGTGGGTTTCCCCCGATAAAAAACTGCTGATTTCTAATAAATTATTGGCACTATACCCTTTCCCGCCAGAGGTTAGGGCACGTTGGGAAACACCCCCTAGGGTAGATAAGGCGCTCACACGCTTATCAAAACAAGTGGCGTTACCGTCTCCTGATACGGCCGCTCTCAAGGAACCAGCTGATAGAAGGCTGGAAAATATCTTAAAAGGTATATACACACATACCGGTGTTATACTGCGACCAGCGATCGCCTCAGCCTGGATGTGCAGCGCTGGAGTGGCTTGGTCGGATTCCCTGACTGAAAATATTGATACCCTGGATAGGGACAGTATATTATTAACTATAGAGCATTTAAAGGATGCATTACTATATATGCGAGATGCACAGAGGGATATTTGCACCCTGGCATCTAGAGTAAGTGCGATGTCCATTTCTGCCAGAAGAACGTTATGGACGCGACAGTGGTCAGGTGATGCGGATTCCAAACGACAGTATTGCCGTATAAAGGGGAAGAGTTATTTGGGGTCAGTCTATCGGACCTGGTGGCCACGGCAACGGCTGGAAAATCCACCTTTTTACCCCAGGTCACCTCTCAGCAGAAAAAGACACCGTCTTTTCAAACCCAGTCCTTTCGTCCCTATAAGGGCAAGAGGGAAAAAGGCCGCTCATTCCTGCCCCGGGGCAGAGGAAGGGGAAAAAGACTGCACCATGCAGCCTCTTCCCAAGAGCAGAAGCCCTCCCCCGCTTCTGCCAAGTCCTCAGCATGACGCTGGGGCTCTGCAAGCAGACTCGGGCACGGTGGGGGGCCGTCTCAAGAATTTCAGCGCGCAGTGGGCTCACTCGCAAGTGGACCCCTGGATCCTGCAGGTAGTATCACAGGGGTACAAATTGGAATTCGAGACGTCTCCCCCTCGCCGGTTCCTGAAGTCTGCTCTACCAACGTCTCCCTCCGACAGGAAGGCAGTATTGGAAGCTATTCACAAGCTGTATTCCCAGCAGGTGATAATCAAGGTACCCCTCCTACAACAGGGAAAGGGGTATTATTCCACGCTGTTTTGGTACCGAAGCCGGACGGCTCGGTGAGACCAATTTTAAATCTAAAATCTTTGAACACTTACATAAAAAGGTTCAAATTCAAGATGGAGTCACTCAGAGCAGTGATAGCGAACCTGGAAGAAGGGGACTATATGGTATCTCTAGACATCAAGGATGCTTATCTCCATGTCCCAATCTACCCTTCTCACCAAGGGTACCTCAGGTTTGTGATACAAAACTGTCATTATCAGTTTCAGACGCTGCCGTTTGGATTGTCCACGACACCACGGGTCTTTACCAAGGTAATGGCCGAAATGATGATTCTTCTTCGAAGAAAAGGCGTATTAATTATCCCTTACTTGGACGATCTCCTGATAAGAGCAAGGTCCAGGGAACAGTTAGAGGGCGGAGTAGCACTATCTCAGGTAGTGCTACGTCAGCACGGGTGGATTCTAAATATCCCAAAATCACAGCTGATTCCAACAACACGTCTACTGTTCCTAGGGATGATTCTGGACACAGTCCAGAAAAAGGTGTTTCTCCCGGAGGAGAAGGCCAGGGAGTTATCCGAGCTAGTCAGGAACCTCCTAAAACCAGGACAAGTGTCAGTGCATCAGTGCACGAGAGTCCTGGGAAAAATGGTGGCTTCTTACGAAGCGATTCCATTCGGAAGATTCCATGCAAGAACTTTTCAGTGGGATCTGCTGGACAAATGGTCCGGATCGCATCTTCAGATGCATCAGCGGATAACCCTATCTCCAAGGACAAGGGTATCTCTCCTGTGGTGGTTACAGAAGGCTCATCTTCTCGAGGGCCGCAGATTCGGCATTCAGGATTGGATGCTGGTAACCACGGATGCCAGCCTGAGAGGCTGGGGAGCAGTCACACAGGGAAAAAATTTCCAGGGCTTGTGGTCAAGCATGGAAACGTCTCTTCACATAAATATCCTAGAGCTAAGGGCCATTTACAATGCCCTAAGTCAAGCAAGGCCTCTGCTTCAGGGTCAACCGGTATTGATCCAGTCGGACAACATCACGGCTGTCGCCCACGTAAACAGACAGGGCGGCACAAGAAGCAGGAGGGCAATGGCAGAAGCTGCAAGGATTCTCCGCTGGGCGGAAAATCATGTGATAGCACTGTCAGCAGTGTTCATTCCGGGGGTGGACAACTGGGAAGCAGACTTCCTCAGCAGACACGACCTCCACCCGGGGGAGTGGGGACTTCATCCAGAAGTCTTCCAAGTGATTGTAAACCGTTGGGAAAAACCAAAGGTGGACATGATGGCGTCCCGTCTCAACAAGAAACTGGACAGATATTGCGCCAGGTCAAGGGACCCTCAGGCAATAGCGGTGGATGCTCTGGTAACTCTGTGGGTGTTCCAGTCGGTATATGTGTTCCCTTCTCTTCCTCTCATACCAAAAGTACTGAGAATCATAAGAAGGAGAGGAGTAAGAACGATACTCGTGGCTCCGGATTGGCCAAGAAGAACTTGGTACCCGGAACTGCAAGAGATGCTCACGGAGGACCCGTGGCCTCTACCTCTAAGGAAGGACCTGCTCCAGCAGGGACCTTGTCTGTTCCAAGACTTACCGCGGCTGCGTTTGACGGCATGGCGGTTGAACGCCGGATCCTGAAGGAAAAAGGCATTCCAGATGAAGTCATCCCTACCCTGATCAAGGCCAGGAAGGATGTAACTGCAAAACATTATCATCGCATTTGGCGAAAATATGTTGCGTGGTGTGAGGCCAAGAAGGCCCCTACGGAGGAATTTCAACTGGGTCGTTTCCTACATTTCCTGCAAGCAGGATTGTCTATGGGCCTAAAATTAGGATCCATTAAGGTTCAAATTTCGGCCCTGTCGATCTTCTTCCAGAAAGAACTGGCTTCACTGCCTGAAGTTCAGACGTTTGTCAAAGGGGTACTGCATATACAGCCTCCTTTTGTGCCCCCAGTGGCACCTTGGGATCTCAATGTAGTTTTAGGGTTCCTAAAATCACATTGGTTTGAACCACTTGCCACAGTGGATTTGAAATATCTCACATGGAAAGTGGTAATGCTGTTGGCCCTGGCTTCAGCCAGGCGCGTATCAGAATTGGCGGCTTTATCCTATAAAAGCCCTTACCTGATATTTCATTCGGATAGGGCGGAATTGAGGACTCGTCCTCAATTTCTCCCTAAGGTGGTTTCAGCGTTTCACATGAATCAACCTATTGTGGTACCTGTGGCTACTAGGGACTTGGAGGACTCCAAGTTGCTGGACGTAGTCAGGGCCCTGAAAATATATGTTTCCAGGACGGCTGGAGTCAGAAAATCTGACTCGCTGTTTATACTGTATGCACCCAACAAGCTGGGTGCTCCTGCTTCTAAGCAGACGATTGCTCGTTGGATTTGTAGTACAATTCAACTTGCACATTCTGTGGCAGGCCTGCCACAGCCAAAATCTGTTAAAGCCCATTCCACAAGGAAGGTGGGCTCATCTTGGGCGGCTGCCCGAGGGGTCTCGGCTTTACAACTTTGCCGAGCAGCTACTTGGTCAGGGGCAAACACGTTTGCTAAATTCTACAAATTTGATACCCTGGCTGAGGAGGACCTGGAGTTCTCTCATTCGGTGCTGCAGAGTCATCCGCACTCTCCCGCCCGTTTGGGAGCTTTGGTATAATCCCCATGGTCCTTACGGAGTTCCCAGCATCCATTAGGACGTCAGAGAAAATAAGAATTTACTTACCGATAATTCTATTTCTCATAGTCCGTAGTGGATGCTGGGCGCCCATCCCAAGTGCGGATTGTCTGCAATACTTGTATATAGTTATTGTTACAAACAAATCGGGTTGTTTATTGTTGGAAGCCATCTTTTCAGAGGCTCCTACGGTTATCATACTGTTAACTGGGTTCAGATCACGAGTTGTACGGTGTGATTGGTGTGGCTGGTATGAGTCTTACCCGGGATTCAAGATCCTTCCTTATTATGTACGCTCGTCCGGGCACAGTATCTTAACTGAGGCTTGGAGGAGGGTCATAGGGGGAGGAGCCAGTGCACGCCAGCTAGTCTAAAGCTTTTACTTTTTGTGCCCAGTCTCCTGCGGAGCCGCTATTCCCCATGGTCCTTACGGAGTTCCCAGCATCCACTACGGACTATGAGAAATAGAATTATCGGTAAGTAAATTCTTATTATATATATATATATATATATATATATATATATATATATATATATATATATATATATATATATATATATATATATATATATATATATATAATATAATATAATATGAACCTCCTGACGAAGTGATTACGAAATGCATTGAGGTGGGGCATACCAGGCGATTCCTGTTCCACATGAGCGGTCATCCCCGACTTCACCCGGTACAGGTGTCCTGACGGATCGGTCGCTGAAGCTGGTGCGGTGTGTGGTCCCAGATCCAGGTGCGGCGTGCTGCAGCTTTTGCCTTGTGGTTTTACTTTTCATGTGATACACAGCCCACAGAGTGGGCTATCAGGGTACGAGTCCACTGCTATTCATTTGACCTATCCTGTGTATATATGTGGTTTATGAATTAAATTGATTTGCACTATGAGCGCATTCTCCTTCTTTGGCTATATATATATATATATATATATTTATCTCACGCCACCCTGGGAGCGGCACAGCAGGAGAGATCTTTGTTGGGAGACCTGAAAAGCATACAAGAAAAACACAAAGTTCCCTAGTGCGCTAAAGTGAAACGTGGTTACACAATTCTTCCAGTGTTAATTTCGTAGATTGGAGGATGTTAAAATCTGGGGACCTGTAACACACCCCTCACCAAATATTCACCCAAACAAGAGGCCAACAGGTCAATTAGTAAAAAGTTATTTTAATAACAAACAATTGAACATATGAATTTTTATACACAGTTCAAAATTTAAAATTGTATCAATAAAATACAACCAAAAAAGTACACAACCAACACGTTTGTTAGATGGATTCTAGGTACTCCCTCACCTTTTGCAAGGTGTGAGCTCAAAAGGGAGTATCTTCACAAACTAGGTTGCGATTTTCTGACTGACAAACCCAACGCGTTTCGTTTTATCGACTTCATCAGGGGTAACAAATATGGAAAAAAGAAGACTAATTTGCTCTCGATGAGTTTATATATAAAGGATCATGACATCAAATATAAGATTAATCAAAATCTCCTATATCGGAACTTAGTAGATGAAGCTCTTATATCGGGGCTCCTGATTGGAGCTTAAATAATGATCCTTCTTAGAAGTATATTCTGTTAAAAATGGTGTTTTTTGCAAACCACCTTTAAAACTAATTAGACATAATTCCTTATAGCGTCGCCTAGGGAAACTATTGATTATAGTCTCTTAGGAGTGCTGACAACCGTATGTCTGTGTTTTTGCAAACTGCCTAAGGTGTGGTGTCCAACTCTTATAATGAAGACTATTTTTTAATTCAGATGTTGACCCATGTAAAATGCAATTCAAGAATTATGTGGCTGGTTTGACAATCACAAAGATATAAATGATGCGACTTCCTCAGTAAATCTCACAGAATAGATCCTGGGAGAGATTTGGCTGTGTATGATTCTGTGACTTTCATACACAGCCAAATCTCTCCCTGTTGGCCTCTTGTTTGGGTGAATATTTGGTGAGGGGTGTCTGATACAGGTCCCCAGATTTTAACATCCTCCAATCTACGAAATTAACACTGGAAGAATTGTGTAACTACGTTTCACTTTAGAACACTTGGGAACCTTGTGTTTAAAAAAAAAAAAAAAAAATATATATATATATATATATATATATATATATATATATATATATATATATATATATATATATATATGCAAAAGGTTGATGGTGGTAAATGGCGCTAAACCCTTCTTAAAAACGACCTCTCCTTTTCTCTATGGTCAGTTTCTTATATCTAAAATACACTCCCCCAATGTTATATTTCGTGGGGTGGCAGCCCTTTTCTCCAGTGGTTAGCTGTTCAAGCCCACCAATGGTAAATCTGGAAAACAAAAGGTGAGAATAGGCGCCTCCTAGTGTAATATTATATATATAATGTGACCATCACCCTTGATATCACCCTGTGGAGTGGAACTGTACCGTGTATGGTGGAATTCCAACCACCTTTAAAATAGCATAAGGTCACAATCTGAGCGACGCCACCAATGATATCCTGTTAGTATTCCTCCATCTTCTCACTCACATGGTCAGAAAAAGAGTAAAAAAGGGACCAATAGTGTAATACTTTTTACACAAACAATACACATTTATTTGGAACTAGTCCGACAGTAAAAACATTGCCCGTACCATATAATGAATTAAAAACAGCTTATCTGTATTTTAAGTCGTCCATACGTGTGAACACTCGACGCGTTTCGTCCTACGCCAACAGCCTGGACTTCCTCAGGAGTGTGATACTAGTAGGTGTATGGACACATATTTATACCCCTCTTGATTAATTTAATTACACATGAGATTGCTGTTCCTCCCGGTTTTCCGGAAGTGACATCATTTCCGTCCGGAAATATTTTTTCTATGTTTATATTTATTTTGAGGTGCATCATGCACCAAACATATGACTCTCAGGTTCATGTGCTCGGCAAGGAGTGTGTTATATATTTGGAGCGGTTGTCAAGCTCCCGTTCGCCGCGACCGCCGGAAGTCACGGCTAGACCGGAGCAATGACGTCCGCCCTAACTCAAACTGGCTTCATGGAACCCAGTGCGCATGCGCCTGCCAGGCCGGTCACAGTGCCGCCCGTCGTCGCTGCGTCTGGGTTCTTTCAGTCAGTCAGAGTAGTCTATTGTACGGCGCCATCTTCTCGGAGACTACATGCTATTCCAATACCTGATAATTGTATTAACAATAAAGGACAGGGGTTATAAATATGTGTCCCATGCTATTCATTGAACAAAGGGAAATTAGATATTATGGAATGGAAAAGTGTTTTCATTAATCTCTGTGAACGGGATGCCACAGTTTAAAAGGTGCAGTGTTCTAAAAAGTGCTTATGCAAAATATAAATAATTATTTAAATACATGAATGGGGTGCACAATTTGATGGTATCAAAAAGTGCTGGTGCGTATAGAATTGTGCAAGTTTAGATTAATTATCCAAAGTGCACGTGCTAACAACATAGTGAGCTTATTATTAATACATTTTAAAGTGACAGTGCTAATTAGAATAAAATTTATCTGTATAAATATAGAAAAATATGAGGTGTGATATATACATAAAAAAATGATATTAAAAATTATATATTTTTTCTTTTTATAAAAAAGGTGCTATTTCATAATTATCATTAAGACCTCTAGGGGCCAAAGTTTTTAATTCATAAATCCAATGCATTTCCCGCTGCGAAAGTTTTTTTCTCCCGATCGCCACCTCTTCGTCCCATACGGACTATTTCAAGTGTTCTGATTGTAAGGCCTTTTGGGTCGGATCCATGACATGATTTAAAGTGCTTAGGTACCGAATGATGTTCCTGTTTGTTTTTTATGCTTCTGATATGCTCTTGAATACGCAATTTTAGCTGTCTTTTAGTTTTCCCTATGTACCTAAGTCCACAAGGACATTCGAGCATATATACTACCCAGGAAGTATTACATGTTGCTCGATCTTTTGAGAAGTATGTTTTGGAACCATCTGTATTGGAGAAAGATTTTGTATTAGGGTTCACAAACTGACAGACATTGCAATGTTGGCATTTAACAAGTCCCTTTCTATCCAAAAAGTTGTTTTTATCTTTTTCATGTTGGATAGGAAGCAGCATACTTGGTGCAAGGTGGTCTTTTAAGTTCTTTGCTTTTCTAAAAACCACCTGTGGTTTGTCTGGTAAAATTGAGCTTAAAACGGTGTCTGTGTGTAGAATCCCCCAATGTTTATTTAAAATGTTCCGAATTTTTTTGTCCTGACAATTAAAAGATGTAATAAAATTCAGTCCCTGGTTCTGTTCATCTTTGACCCTATATTTCAAAAGATCCTGTCGGTTTGTAGCATGAGTCCTGATTTGTGCTTCTTCCACTAGAGTCTTGGGATAACCCCTCTCTAAAAAGCGTTCTCCATATAAAATTAGTTGTTCCTTCGTATCTTCCAATTTTGTACAGTTTCTTTTTATTCTGCAAAATTGTGAGTATGGAGTATTCGTCTTCCATTTGGTTGCATGTCCGCTCTTGTAATGTATATATGAATTGGTGTCCACCTGTTTGATATAATTCTTTGTTATGACTTCCGTGTCCTTACTGCTTAAAATCAAGTCCAAGTATTCTATTTCTGTTGCACTCACTTTGTAGGTAAAGGATAAGTTGTAGTCATTCCTTTCCAAATGCGACATGAAATCAATAAAACATTCCCTAGTCCCATCCCAAACTAGAAGTATGTCGTCTATATAACGTTTGTATACAACGATATGTTTAAAGTAGGGATTATTACTGTATACATTGTTCTGTTCCCAGCTCCCCATATGCAAGTTGGCGAAGCTGGGTGCGAAAACAGTGCCCATCGCTGTTCCGCGAATTTGTAAATAAAATTTCTCTAAAAATTTAAAATAATTATGTTTAAGTATAAAATCCATGAATTTGCATATAAGTTCTTTGTGTGCACTATCCAAGGTATCATCCTTGTCCAAAAATTCCTTGCAAGATTTTATCCCTTTTTCTTGTGATATGGATGTATACAGGGATTGGACATCGATTGTTATCCATAAATATTCTTGTTTCCATTGGAAATTTTCTAAAAATTGTAGCAATGATGTTGTGTCTTTGACATACGATTCTAACTTAGGAACATATTTTTTTAGGAAAACTTCAACATATTCAGATAAATTCGCGGTTAAAGAACCGATGCCTGCCACAATTGGCCTGCCAGGGGGATCAATCAACCCTTTATGTATTTTGGGCAGGTGATAAAAAATAGATAAAATGGGATGGTTAGTTATTAAAAATTGATATTCATCTTTCGTTATGGTTTCTTGATGTAAAGCTGTAATCAACATGGATCTGAGTTCTTCCACATAGATCTCCGTGGGGTCCGTGGACAGTTCTCTATATGAATCTGTGTCTCCTAATAGACGATATGCTTCATTCTCATATTGGACACGGTTCATGACTACCAAGCCTCCTCCTTTGTCTGCTTGGCGTATCACGATCTGTTTATTGTTTTTTAGATCTTTCAGTGCTTTTTTCTCAAAATTGGATAAATTTGTTTTGGTATTGGATTTGAGTAACTCAAAGTCTTTTTTAACCAGTTCGTAGAATAGGTCAATTTGATTACTCCTTGACTCTAGTGGATAGTATTTTGATTGAGGTCTAAGTCCTGACTTGGATCCGACTTCCAGATTTCCATTTTGGCTAATAGCCTTCTTCTGAAAATGTCTCTTTAATGTAAGCTTTCTTACAAATTTGTTTAAATCGGTGAATGCTTCAAAATCATCCATCTGGGCTATGGGAGCGAAAGAAAGTCCTTTGGACAAAAGTGTCCTTTCAGCATGGGTTAAAATGTAGTCAGACAGATTGAAAATCCCCCTTTCCCCCATCAAACTGTCTAAGGTGTGGTGTCCAACTCTTATAATGAAGACTATTTTTTAATTCAGATGTTGACCCATGTAAAATGCAATTCAAGAATTATGTGGCTGGTTTGACAATCACAAAGATATAAATGATGCGACTTCCTCAGTAAATCTCACAGAATAGATCCTGGGAGAGATTTGGCTGTGTATGATTCTGTGACTTTCATACACAGCCAAATCTCTCCCTGTTGGCCTCTTGTTTGGGTGAATATTTGGTGAGGGGTGTCTGATACAGGTCCCCAGATTTTAACATCCTCCAATCTACGAAATTAACACTGGAAGAATTGTGTAACTACGTTTCACTTTAGAACACTTGGGAACCTTGTGTTTAAAAAAAAAAAAAAAAAAAAAATATATATATATATATATATATATATATATATATATATATATATATATCTATATATATATATATATATATATCTTGCGATGGTGGGGGACAGATGTCCACTGACCCCGTGTCACAAAACCAGGCGGCACTCCACGGATTTAGTGAAGAAGTTAAATATTTTATGAAGAAAACAATATGAGGGTTGTTTTCTTCATAAAATATTTAACTTCTTCACTAAATCCGTGGAGTGCCGCCTGGTTTTGTGACACGGGGTCAGTGGACATCTGTCCCCCACCATCGCAAGCCTTTCACTATGCATACTTGAAGGAGGGCACCCCGGTCATACATTGTGATAGAGTGCCAGCTACACCGCAAAGATAGATAGATAGATAGATAGATATTATATATATATAGATATTTATATATATATATATATTGTGCAGAGTCCACTCAGTTCCTTATTGTAGCTTCCAAAGCAAGTTCTGTCTCCTTTAATATAGATGTTTGGTGCCGCCTCCTCTGGTTTGAACCTTACCACAGGTTCATCGGACACATGTAAAAGACAGAAAGTGAGGGGCGCCCCAGGTGAGTATAAATGATTTAATGACAAAGTAAAAGGTTCACATACATCTGAGGGTGTGTACACACGGCAGTGGCGCACGCAGGGGGGGTTCCGAGTACCTGGAAACCCCCCCGATAACCAAAAAAAAATTGAGACGGAGACACAGCTGTCTCCGTCTCAACAACAGCAAAAGCCGCGACCGTGATCGCGGACGGAGCTGTAGCAAGAGCAGAAAGCTATGCAGCTCTCTGCTTAGAGAATGTCCCGGGTGCCAGGGGAGCTGCTGGCTGCGCATGCTCACCCACAGCAGCTCCCTCTGTCCACACACTGCCGCGGCCGCCCCTCTGCTCCCAGCCGTGTATAGTGTATGTAAGTTTTAAATCATTGTTTAAGTGTGTTTTTGTATGATATGAATGCATGCATGCATGTGCAAAAAAAATTTTTTTAATCACAATAAAATTTGCACCAATAAAAGATATAACGCAAAACCACACAGGAAAAAATTAAAAACTATATATCATCAGAGATAAAAAATCAAAATATATCTCAAACGCGTATAAAATACTGTTACAAACGTATATAGTATAGCAAATGAGGACTCAATTATAAAATGATATAAATTAATAAGACCAACGTAGGTAAAAAATCAATATCTTAACTTAAGAGAAGGTAGGTATACCCAACGCGTTTCGTCCTATCTACCCCTTGAGGAAGTCCAGATAGGACGAAACGCGTTGGGTATACCTACCTTCTCTTAAGTTTATATATTGATTTTTTTACCTACGTTGGTCTTATTAATTTATATCATTTTATAATTGAGTCCTCATATGCTATACTATATACGTTTTTAACAGTATTTTATACGTGTTTGAGATATATTTTGATTTTTTTTATCTCTGATATATATTTTTTTATTTTTTTCTGTGTGGTTTTGTGTTATATCTTTTATTGGTGCAAATTTTATTGTGATTAAAAAATGTTTTAATTAGGACCTCCTCCTTTAACATTAATTGACACCATTGGTCGCTCTAAAGCATCTCATCTACCATTTCTGATATATATATATATATATATATATCTAAGATTTCTTTAATTCAGCTCACATAATTTACAGGGTCCAGGTCAACGTTTCGGTCCTCTATGGAACCTTTGACAAGACCAACATTTTAGGCTGTCATCTCCCCTGCACACATCCAGCCCGTGGAGCCATAAATACCATAAGGGACAGCCCACCAATTAATTCCTAACCAATAGGGAGCTCATATCTATTACTTGCATCAAAATACTAGTATAGTGTCCACCAAAAGGCCAAGGCCAGTGTGTGTAGGTTAATAACTACAAGCAGCAAAAAGAAATAAGAGTCGATAATGAAATAACCATAAAGAAGATAAATGGAAGTTGTTCCCGGCGGTGGAACGCACGCCACCGCCGTGGAACGCACTGCGCTTCCCATCTCAGATCGTGCACTTCCGGTCACGCGTCATCTGACACAGCACACGTTATCCCGCATCTCCTAGCAACCAGCCGGCATGTATCACTATGGTCAGTGAGCTCAACGGACTGGACACTCCAATTCAATTTACTGCAGCTATAGACGATGTGTCTATTAATTTTTTGGATGTTACCATTTTTAAAAATCCTCCATGCTTGGAGTATACTCTGTTCAGGAAACCCACGGACCGTAATACCTTGCTATGGGCTACTAGTCACAATCCAGAGAGGTTCAAGTCCAACTTACCTGTCTCACAGTTTTTCTCTTACGTCCTAGAGGATGCTGGGGACTCCGTAAGGACCATGGGAATAGACGGGCTCCGCAGGAGACATGGGCACTTTGAGAAAGACTTTAGGTATGGGTGTGCACTGGCTCCTCCCTCTATGTCCCTCCTCCAGACATCAGTTAGTTTACTACTGTGCCCAGAGGAGACTGGGTGCATTACTGGGAGCTCTCCTGAGTTTCCTGTCAGAAAGTATATTTGTTAGGTTTTTTTATTTTCAGGGAGCCTGCTGGCAACAGACTCCCTGCATCGAGGGACTGAGGAGAGAGAAGCAGACCTACTTCTGTGAGTTTCAAGGCTCTGCTTCTTAGGCTACTGGACACCATTAGCTCCAGAGGGATCGGTACGCAGGTCTCACCCTCGCCGTCCGTCCCAGAGCCGCGCCGCCGTCCTCCTCACAGAGCCGGAAGGTAGAAGCCGGGTGAGAATGAGAAGAAAAGAAGACTTCAGAGGCGGCAGAAGACTTCATGATCTTCACTGAGGTAACGCACAGCAGTGAAGCTGTGCGCCATTGCTCCCATACACCTCACACATGGCAGTCACTGTAAGGGTGCAGGGCGCAGGGGGGGTGCCCTGGGCAGCATACAGGGCCGTCTTAGCAGCAGTGTGGGCCCCTGGGCACAGCAATACACTGGGGCCCCTACCCATCCTCCATGGGTGGGGGTGCTATTAGCGGCAGTTTTGATGTCCCGCAGGCGGTAGGGGGTGTACTATCTTCTGCTCAGCATGTAGGACCTGGAGCAGTAATTTCTGCTAATTACTCCTTTACTGCACAGATGGGGCTAGAGGGAGATCACTAATCTGTAGAAGGGGGCATTGGGCTGAATGAAGGGGCCCCGATACATGACTTCCAGGGTGCTATGGGGTGTTTAATACATAAGGGAGGGGTTGATAGTGGAGTGGGCTTAATTTTCATCATTTTCTGGTGGGGGGCAGCTTGCTTGACTGCAGATATCTCAAGTTCCTGGAAAAAGATTTCTTAGCTTTGAATGGGATAAAAATTAGAGTGTCCCACCTATCAGGAGGTACTGGGGACACCTGTCAGGAGGTACTGCGGACACCGATCAGGAGGTACTGGGGACACCTGTCAGGAGGAACTGGGGACTTGGATATTAGAGTTCAGGAGCCAGGGCAATCCACCAACAAATATATAAAACTGCATATTAGGCGTGTGGAGCTTGAGCAGGGACCAGCTGCTTGAAGGCTGATATCTCTGGTTCTGGGCATAGTAGAGACAAGCTGCCAGTGTCCACCGAAAGTGGAGAGCCCCAGCTTTTGAAATGTATCCTCAGAAAAACTCTAAGTTATACAGAGCCCGAGATATCTGGCTGGGAAGAGCAATTAACAGGCTTGGATGGGGACCACTGCTTTGAAGTCGGATATCTCTGGTTCCCTAGGGCCGATTTTAAAAAATCTGGTACCCCTGGAAAGAGGGGACCCTCAGCTATCAGACTAGGGCCCTTATACTCCTGGGGCCCTTGGGCAAGAGCCCATTGAGCCCATACGAAAAGACGGCCCTGGCAGCATATAAACCTCTCTTTGGCAAAAAAAAAAAAAATATATATACATACACACACACACACAGCTGGGCACTGTATATATAAAGAGCCCCTGCCAGTTTTTAGTATATTTGAGGGGGCGGGGCTTCTCCCTCAGCACTCACCAGCGCCATTTTCTCCACAGCACAGCGCTGAGAGGAAGCTCCCCGGACTCTCCCCTGCTTATTCCACGGTGAAAGAGGGTTTTGAAGAAGGGGGGGGCACATAATTTGGCGCATATATATATATATATATATATATATATGTACAAACAGCGCTACTGGGTAAACATATATTTATATAGTGTCTTTTTCCTGGGTCATATAGCGCTGGGTGTGTGCTGGCATACTCTCTCTCTCTGTCTCTCCAAAGGGCCTTATGGGGGAACTGTCTTCAGATAAGAGGATTCCCTGAGTGTGTGGTGTGTCGGTACGCGTGTGTCGACATGTCTGAGGTAGAAGGCTTTCAGGGGGAGGAGGAGGAGAAAATGAATGTGGTGTCTCCGTCGACAATGCCGACACCTGGCTGGATAGATATGTGGAATGTTTTAAGTGCTAATGTAAATTTATTGCACAAAAGATTAGACAAAGCTGAAGCTAGAGAACAGCCAGGGAATCAACCCATGTCTTTCCCTATGTCGCAGGGACCTTCGGGGTCTCAAAAGCGCCCACTATCCCAAATAGTAGACACAGATACCGACACGGATTCTGACTCCAGTGTCGACTACGATGATGCAAAGTTACAGCCAAAATTGGCTAAATGTATTCGATATATGATTATTGCAATAAAAGATGTTTTGCATATCACAGAGGAACCCCCTGTCCCTGACACGAGGGTACACATGTATAAGGAAAAGAAACCTGAGGTAACTTTTCCTCCCTCACCTGAGCTGAACGAGTTATGTGAAAAGCTTGGGAATCTCCAGACAAAAAACTGCAGATTCCCAAAAGGATTCTTATGGCATATCCTTTCCCGCCAACGGACAGGATACGGTGGGAATCCTCCCCTAGGGTGGACAAAGCGTTGACATGCTTATCCAAGAAGATAGCGCTGCTATCCCAAGATACGGCTACACTCAGGGATCCTGCTGATCGCAAGCAGGAGGTTACCTTGAAGTCCATTTACACGCATTCGGGTACCTTACTCAGACGGGCTATTGCGTCGGCCTGGGTGTGTAGCACTGTAGCGGCATGGACGGATACCTTATCAGCGGAAATTGAAACCCTAGATAAGGATACCATCTTATTGACCCTAGGACATATAAAGGATGCTGTCTTATATGTGAGAGATGCTCAAAGAGACATTGGTCTATTGGGTTCTAGAATCAACGCTATGTCGATTTCTGCTAGACGAGTCCTATGGACCCGGCAATGGTCAGGTGATGCCGACTCAAAAAGGCATATGGAGGTTTTACCTTACAAGGGTGAGGAATTGTTTGGAGAAGGTCTCTCGGACCTGGTCTCCACAGCTACAGCTGGTAAATCCAATTTTTTTGCCTTATATTCCCTCACAGCCTAAGAAAGCGCCACATTATCAGATGCAGTCCTTTCGGTCACAGAAAAACAAGAAAGTACGAGGTGCGTTTCAGACGTTGCCGTTTGGGCTTTCCACGGCCCCGAGGATTTTCACCAAGGTAATGGCGGAAAAGATGGTGCTCCTGCACAAGCAGGGTGTCACAATTATCCCGTACTTGGACGATCTTCTCATAAAAGCGAGATCACGAGAGCAGTTACTGAACAGCGTGTCACTTTCACTGAAGGTGATACAGCAACACAGCTGGATTCTCAATATCCCGAAGTCGCAGCTGGTTCCTACGACTCGTCTGACCTTCTTGGGCATGATTCTGGATACAGACCAGAAAAAGGGTTTTCTTACGACGGAAAAGGCTCAGGAACTCATGACTCTGGTCAGGAACCTATTAAAACCAAAACAGGTGTCAGTGCATCACTGCACTCGAGTCCTGGGAAAGATGGTGGCATCTTACGAGGCCATTCCATTCGGCAGGTTCCATGCGAGGACCTTCCAATGGGACCTATTGGACAAGTGGTCTGGGTCACATCTACAGATTCATCAGTTGATCACACTGTCCCCCAGGGCCAGGGTATCTCTCTGGTGGTGGCTGCAGAGTGCTCACCTTCTAGAGGGCCGCAGGTTCGGCATTCAGGACTGGGTTCTGGTGACCACGAACGCAAGCCTCCGAGGTTGGGGAGCAGTCACACGAGGAAGAAACTTCCAGGGTCTTTGGTCAAGTCAAGAGACTTGTCTTCACATCAACGTCCTGGTGCTGAGGGCCATATACAACGCCCTTCGTCAAGCGGAGACCTTGCTTCGCGACTTACCAGTTCTGGTCCAGTCAGACAACATCACCGCAGTGGCTCATGTAAACTGCCAGGGCGGCACAAGGAGCAGAGTGGCAATGGCGGAAGCCACCAGGATTCTTCGCTGGGCGGAAAATCATGCAAGCGCACTGTCAGCAGTGTTCATTTTGGGAGTGGACAACTGGGAAGCAGACTTCCTCAGCAGACACGACCTGCATCCAGGAGAGTGGGGACTTCATCAGGAAGTCTTCGCACAGATTGCAAGTCAGTGGGGACTGCCCCAGATAGACATAAGGCGTCCCGCCTCAACAAAAAGCTGCAGAGGTATTGCGCCAGGTCAAGAGACCCTCAGGCGGTAGCTGTGGACGCCCTAGTGACACCATGGGTGTTCCAGTCGGTCTATGTATTTCCTCCTCTTCCTCTCATCCCAAAGGTGTTGAGAATAATAAGAAAAAGAGGAATACGGACAATTCTAATTGTTCCTGATTGGCCACGAAGGGCCTGGTATCCGGATCTGCAGGAGATGCTCACAGAAGATCCGTGGCCTCTTCCTCTAAGACAGGACCTGTTGCAACAGGGGCCCTGTCTGTTCCAAGACTTACCGCGGCTGTGTTTGACGGCATGGCGGTTGAACGCCGGATCCTAGCGGAAAAGGGCATTCCGGATGAGGTCATTCCTACTCTGATAAAGGCTAGGAAGAACGTGACAGCTAAACATTATCACCGTATATGGCGAAAATATGTTTCTTGGTGTGAGGCCAGGAATGCTCCTACGGAAGAATTCCATCTGGGCCGTTTCCTTAACTTCTTACAAACCGGAGTGAATTTGGGCCTAAAATTAGTCTCCATTAAGGTTCAGATTTCGGCCTTATCCATTTTCTTTCAAAAGGAATTGGCTTCTCTCCCAGAAGTACAGACTTTTGTGAAAGGAGTGCTGCATATTCAGCCTCCTTTTGTACCCCCTGTGGCGCCTTGGTGTTGAGTTTCCTTAAGTCACACTGGTTTGAACCACTTAAAACGGTGGAGTTAAAATATCTCACTTGGAAAGTGGTCATGTTGTTAGCCTTAGCTTCGGCTAGGCGAGTCTCGGAATTGGCGGCTTTGTCTCATAAAAGCCCCTATTTAGTTTTCTATATGGATAGAGCGGAATTGCGGACCCGTCCGCAATTTTTGCCTAAGGTGGTGTCGTCTTTTCATATGAACCAACCTATTGTGGTGCCGGTGGCTACACGAGACTTGGAGGATTCCGAGTCCCTTGTTGTGGTCAGGGCTTTGAAAATGTACGTGGCCAGAACGGCTAGAGTCAGAAAAACAGAAGCACTGTTTGTCCTGTATGCAGCCAACAAGGTTGGCGCTCCTGCTTCAAAGCAGACTATTGCTCGCTGGATCTGTAACACAATTCAGCAGGCACATGCGACGGCTGGATTGCCGTTACCAAAATCGGTCAAGGCCCATTCCACTAGGAAGGTGGGCTTGTCTTGGGCGGCTGCCCGAGGGGTCTCGGCACTACAGCTGCGCCGAGCTGCTACTTGGTCGGCTTCAAACACCTTTGCAAAGTTCTATAAGTTTGATACCCTGGCTGAGAAGGACCTCCTGTTTGCTCAATCGGTGCTGCAGAGTCATCCGCACTCTCCCGCCCGTTTGGGAGCTTTGGTATAGTCCCCAGCATCCTCTAGGACGTAAGAGAAAATAAGATTTTAAACCTACCGGTAAATCTTTTTCTCCTAGTCCGTAGAGGATGCTGGGCGCCCGTCCCAAGTGCGGACTACTTCTGCAAGACTTGTATATAGTTTTGCTTACATAAGGGTTATGTTGTAGTTTTCATCGGTCTCCGACTGATGCTATGTTGGTTTTCATACTGTTAACTGGTTAGTTTATCACAAGTTATACGGTGTGAATGGTGTGGGCTGGTATGAATCTTGCCTTTGGTTTAACAAAAATCCTTTCCTCGTACTGTCCGTCTCCTCTGGGCACAGTTTCTTTAACTGAGGTCTGGAGGAGGGGCATAGAGGGAGGAGCCAGTGCACACCCATACCTAAAGTCTTTCTTAAAGTGCCCATGTCTCCTGCGGAGCCCGTCTATTCCCATGGTCCTTACGGAGTCCCCAGCATCCTCTACGGACTACGAGAAAAAGATTTACCGGTAGGTTTAAAATCTTATTTTAAGATTTCTTAGAAAAAACTCTGATGGGAGTGTGGCAGAACAACAACTCAAGGAGTGTGCCGAGCGGTTTGTGGAACGCGGTTATAAAAAGAAAGTTATCTCTGACTGTCTGGTTAAAGCTCATAAACTGCATAACACAGGAGATATTACTGCTCACAGAGCTACTGGGTCCGCACGCATCATCTTCAAAACTAGTTGCAACACTAGATTACCAATTGTGCAAAAATCGGTAAAGAGGAACTGGCATATCATTAAAAGTGATCCCAAATTCAAGACCATTGGTTCGGCGCCACCCCTATTAAGTATACAGCATGGGAGCAATTTGAAGGATATGCTCCTCAGACCAACAATGAAACCCGCTGTGTCCAATAAGGACCAATGGCTGAATAAACGATATGGCTGCTACAGGTGCTTGCAATATACCACTTGCAGATGTATGACAACTGGGCAGTTCTTCAGCCACCCGCTTTATGGCATGAAGATAAAACTCCGACACCACCTTACATGTATGATGGATCACGTCATCTATTTTCTGACTTGTCCCTGTGGGAAGATGTATGTCGGTAACACTATCAGACCGTTCCGTGAGAGAATGAACCAACACCGATCCTCAATTAATTTGGCATACTCAACCGGCAAAACCGACAAACCTGTCGCGGCACACTTCTTGCAACTTCAACATCAACTTTCAACTCTAAGATGCATAATGATTGACTGGGTTCCACCACTACCCTGGGGTGGTGATGGGGGCAAGCTCCTATTAAAGAGAGAAGCCTACTGGATCCACTTCCTCGGGACAATGTCACCTAAAGGACTCGATGAACAGAATCTGCTTCATATGTTTATATAGATCTACGTCCATTTTCAATAAATGTTTTTTTTTTTTCTATTTTTCTGTTATTCTGACAGTGCTGGGGTGTTCTGGTACCGTTGAGCTTGCTGGCCGTGGCTACATGGCACCCCTTGACCCACAGGCTTTAATATTTAGTATTTATTATTTGATTTTTTTGTCCTATGATAATTGAGTCTTTGTGTTTTTATATCTTTGAACACAAGGACTCATCTGTGTGGTGTTTATATGTACTCACTTGACTAAGGATTTCTTCTCTGAATTGGAGCTTTTTGGAATATTTTGAAATTATGGAGCTATAAATACCGTGGGAAGCCTATATAATCACCGATATATCCAGTGCATTTTTTATCTCGCAATTATACACTAATTTTTAGATTTTTAGTTGTTCGATATATTGTATTATTATTTTTTGATGACTTGATGGCAGCTATGCATGTCAGTGTGTGTATATTCATCAACTTTTTTGGGTAGGGTGTTATTTTGATAGCGCCAGCCCTGTCATGTTGTAATGTTGTGATTCTGCAATACTACCTACTGCTACACCTGTCCCCTGCCTCCAGCGCCAGAGCGGACATTGCGTCCTAGTGATACATGCTGGCTGCTAGGAGACGCAGGATGACGCGCGCGATCTGAGACGGGAAGCGCAATGCGTTCCACGGCGGTGGCGTGCGTTCCACCGCCGGGAACAGCTTCCATTTATCTTTATGGTTATTTCATTATTGCCTCTTTTATTTCTTTTTGCTGCTTGAGTTATTAACCTACACACACTGGCCTTGGCCTT